>NW_019727407.1:51246-137456 GCF_002891405.2 Cryptotermes secundus | reverse complement strand
CTCTTTCTCCGTAAAATATCCGTAAAATTCAACCAAACTACATGGCGTTAGAACCCAGAAAGTCGTGTTCTTCATAGATATCAATGTGAGAATCTCAAACCCAATATTATTCTCAAAATTTAATTTCATTATGCTTCCAGGCTCTGTTTTTCTCTCAAATTGAGTTACCAAATTTCGCACTCATACAAGACAAATAGAGTTTTACTTCTGTGGAACATGTTTTGAACGAGAGGCGGCTACCATACCTGCATGAAGACAAACATTTCCAGGGTAAGATATGGCATCTTGCTTTGCATTTTTGCTCCGTAACTTCAATTCTTGCCGATCACAGCGGAACGCGGTTTAAAGCATGAACTATCTTCGCTGGCTCCAACACCTGGATCGTGGGTTCGAATCCCATTTAAGGCATGGATGTCTGTCTGAGGGTTTATTCTGTGTTTGTGTTGTCCTCTGTGTAGGTAGAGGCCCTGAGACTGGTTGATCACTCTTCCAAATAGTCCTACGAGCGGTTTAAAAAATATTACGAAACTAAAGAAGAGTCCAGGGCCCAACAAACGGCTGCAAGCCATTGATGAATGAATGAACTGCCATTCTTGCATACTTCGAATTATCCATTTTAATTAAGTCTTTTTCACAGCTGTCTACAGGCTGGAGAAGAAGGTCTTGGATTTGAAAGTAGCTGCGAATACGTTAAAAAAGTGTTCTCAGACAGCCAACGAGGCACAATCCTCTAGCGCACTCGTAGATGCTGCTAGGGTGGCTTAAAATATCATTGTCTGAAATAGCCTAGCATGTCACGAAATGTTACGTAGGACCACGTCATGATCCAGTGACGGGCTCTCGTAAAGATGTTAATCACTTTCGAATTCCATAATGACCTGAAATTTATTGGCCTGCTGAGCTATTATCAGTTGTTCAAAAATGATTCTCCTCCTAGTACTTAGTAGTTCATGCCGTCTGATCTACCCGGGCGCAATGGACACGAATAATCAAGAAGTGTAATATACTTCAAGTTGTAGTGTTGAGTTGTACCATTAGTTCTTTCTCTTTACATTCGATGGAGCGAAGTAAAACAAAAGGCCCTATATACTCGATGTGTCTGTTGTAGGCTCTGAGGCAGTGAATAGTTAACTGAAGACGAGGAAGGAAATTGCCATTTATTTTCGAAGAATTGGAAATAAATATCTTAAAAACTACATCTGATAGGCATCAGAAAAGGCACCTGTTTTTCTATTCTTCTATATCTCATTGAATTAAAAAATCTCTCAACATTAGTATTGTGACATGTTGCGCAAAGGAGAACCCCCCCCCACCGGCAGTGACGCGGCGGGTGAGTTAGCGCTCCCCTCCCCCTCCTCCGCACGTAACGTAACGGTGACGCAACAGGATTGTTACGGTAGTAACAGCGGTTACTACCGCTAGCGTTACTAGCAACACAGCGCCAGGCAACAAGGGTGCCTATTACGTGGCCGTTTTCCGTATTGTCCGATCAAGGCTACATAAGGAGCAGCGAAGGCTATTCCCAGTGAGTTGTACTGAGTCAGTCAGTCAGTCCTGGAGCTACCGCCGAGTGAGTCCTCGAGCTACCTCCGAGTTAGTTCCGAGTTAGCCAGCAACTAGTCAGTTGTATTCTGGCATTTGGAGTGTACTAATTGTGATACTGCAGATAGCAGTAATCGTAAATCTGTAATTTGGGTGATTGTAAGTGCGAATGTGAAATAAAATTCGCTATATAAAATACGGCGTGAAGTTATTTGTCGCGTCATACGCTCGATACGCGACAGTATATTAGGAATGCGTCATTCTCGTTTTTATCAATTTTTAAAATTACGCTTTATCATATTTGGAAAACGATTATTTTGTAGTCAATATTCCCCATATTATATAATAATATTGTCAACAGTGTCTCGCTGATAGAGCAAAACTCATTCTGAATCCGGGTGAATAAGTATCATAGAGTCTATTTTTGTACTTATTATTATTCTGATTTATAATATTTATTATGAGACTCTCAAAATTGAAAAATTCGTGAAATTACTACTAGTTTTATTAGAAATATGAAACTCCTGATTGAATAATTTGTATTTTGGGATGAAAACTGTTCAATTAGGAAGAAAGAAGCTGGCTGAAGGAAGGGCAGGCACCTAGACACATTCATTCTCTTATAATTTTCGGTTTTGCTTACAGCTAAAAAGTAAAAATGATTTCCATTCCTTCCGTAACATAAGTCTAACATAATCTTCACGGCCTGACAGTGAAGTGAGACACGAATTCATAAGCATCCGGCAGCTCATCCTTAATCCCACAACCCAGAAGCAGCATCCCCCAGTCTGAGCATAACAGCAGCCATCGTGCCTTGCTTTCTTCAACATATGCCCTCGTTCTGTATCAGAACTAATGTTTCTGTAGCCTCTGTCATTTCAGCATCCAAATGCTTCAAACAAAAGAAAATCTCTGGCATTAGCCCACAAATTTATATATGTTTTTCGCGTTATTTCAGAGGAAACAGTTGTTATTTCTTAAATCGGTGTTAAGCAACTCATTTTCTTGTTCGCGACGTGCAAACTTTAAGGGGCTCGCACGATTAATTGCAGGAGAGTACGATCAGCAGAGAATCTCATCTTATAAGAAAGATGAAGGACTAAGCGTGTTTTGGTATAAACTGGATACTTAGTAACTCTGACATTACAAATAATTTCGAAACTTAATTCTGTATGAAGTTTATTTTTGAGTTTTTTTAATTCGCTTAGTGGGGGGTTGAGTCCAACTGGGTCCACTCTGCACGGCGGCCACTGATTAGCCTATTGTAGCCTGCCCGGATGATTATGATGATGGAGAACTTGATGGAATGAAGATTGGCAAGGGAAACCAAGGTACTCGGAGAAAATCCGCCTCAGCTCCACTTTGTCCACCTCAAATCCCACTTGACCAGACTCGGAATCGAACCCGGGCCACCGTGGCGGGAAACCAGCGACTAAGCGCTTCAGCTATGACGCGGCCCAATTTTATGCAAACTCTCATTGCAGATTTTTATTTTGAAAATATCTTCCCTGTTTACTTTAGTATTTAAATCTCGTACCATCATTTTCATATGATATTTAGAGATTTTGTAGAATAAAGTTTTAATCCTCATAGAAGCTGTCCTTATATACACTGTTAGGGCATGAATATTCAGAACAATGACATCACACCAGAGACCTCTTAGTATTATGTAATAGCATCCTATCACTGATAAACTCTACCCTCTTAACTGCTGATATGATTCTCTTACGTGCAAAGAAACGTATACGTAAGTCATGGCTATCATTCCCTTTTCAACAGAAAATATATATATGCCTGCTGATTCGGTGACACCCTTGTCGCATCTGATTTTCTTTATTGCCACTAAATCTAACTTATATTTTGATATTACTTTCACCACTGTCTGGAGCGATCCTACACTGTACAGACTTTTACATTCCACCTACCGAATCTCATATCCATTTTCTTTAACTTTCCAAGTCCTTGTGACATTTCGTACCAAGCTTTCTTTTCAGTAAGGATCTGATAGCCCGAAGCCAACCCCCCCCCCCTGCTGGATGACCACCCCTTGTCTGCTGTCCGCGGTTTCTTATTCAGTATATTCACAGCTGGCCTTCTTCTCTGGAAGGCGTCTCCTCGATCCGCAAGTTGAGGACGCGCCATGCCGTGGTGAGAAGGGACCCACCTAACCGATAATATGTCACCCAGTAACCTTGGCCCAATTGTGGGTGACTTAACGTATTTCTGTACGGCTTTCCTTCATGTTCCAGAGCCATCTTTAGCTTCCATGTTTCCTTTAGAGAATGTAAGATAAACTGCAGGCCAGGAGAAAAATCAGAATGAAAATATGGTGGAACACAGGGAACACGATATGTGTTCGTGTTATTCGTGCTCTGGGCTACAACTGAGTTCTCAGGGGAAAAAAAATCTCTACCTTCGGATAGCTTCGATCTTAAGAGCGAAGCAGATGTTGCTACCATAGAAACGGCTGTATCTTTAAGGAAAAGGAGCGACAAAAAAAAGAGGTTGGGATTGTTACTCTACGAGAAGCCAGTGGATGGTTGGTTTGGTATTCCCTTCAAGAAGGTCTCTGTGGGGTCGACCGGTTCATGTGTTGCCAAGCTGTCTGTCTGATAAACAACGACATTAGGTACAGTTCCCACATAAATAAAGCATCGTCACAAGCTGTTAGCAGGAACAATGGGAGCATCACCCACCCATCTTCCCGCTGTGCCGCATGTCATCTCTTCAAAAGAAGTTTCTTCAAAATGTAAGCTTAGAGGGAGAAGTTACTAGCCAATTAGGTCTATATGTTTCGAATTTCTAGTTTTGGAACAAAGGCAGTGGTTTTCTTGTCAAGTCTAGTGAACGTCATCTAATTTCAGTAATATTTCAAGAAAAGAGACGAATATTGTTTCCTGGGATTGTACAGTCTAGCATCCCGTTGAGATTCAACCGACGTTTAGGAGAAATATATCGCCTACAACTTAAGGGTCGAAGAATAAGCAAGGCAAGTAACCAGAATGAAAGCAGTTGGCAAATAAATTTCGAAGGAACATGTCACCTCCATCTTCAGGGTCGAATAGGCAAAGCAAGAAACCAGCGCCAAAGCAAGTTGGAAATAAATTTCGAAGGAATACATCACCTCCATCTCCAGGGTCGAATAATAAGCAAAGAAAAAAGCCAGCGTAAAAGCAGAGCGACATATTCTTTCGAACTGTCGGTTGTCTTTCAATGAACTACACAATTATATACTAGAAGTTAGAACTCTTCATAACCACCGGCGTGAGAGCCTCAAATATGTTATGTTAAAAGAGCTTCATAAGTTATTATTATTATTATTATTATTATTATTATTATTATTGGAGGGGGTGGGTTTCCCCATGCACCGCGACTAATAGTCTATTGTACGTCTCTCTTTGATATTCTACCAGTCGCCATACCCTACCGGTACTGGTGCGTACTATCAGCCCCGTTCAGCCAACGAGATCGGCCCTCGGTACCTCGATACTTCCCCCATCTACCAGAGGCATTGGAAACTACTTGGGCGAGAAACTTGCCTAATTTTGCTCAGATGTCTCCTAGACGGCTTAAAGTCCCTCCCGGAGGACTTGTTCCCTGAATTTTTCCGCCCTTAAAAATTCCACGACCTCCGCCGGGTTTGAACCCGCGTACCTTGAGTCATACGGAGGCCGCTAGCTTCATAAGTTACACTCTTCATAAAATATTACTATGATGGAACCAGGAATGCGATTGGCAGGGTATGCAATATCCTTTTGAGGGATTAGAAATGCAGACAAAATTTCAGCCTGAACATATGAGAGGAAGGGATAATTTAGCGGACCTAGCAGGAGACGGCGCGGCAGTGTAAAACGGAATTCAGTATCCTAACAGTACGAGGTGGCCTATATAAATCATGAAGTTCCTTCTTATGGACTCTCTTAAAATGCCACCAGTCTCGGGTCCATACATTTTCCTGGACACTTTGTCTTGAAACGCCTGCAATTTACATAACTCTCGTCAAAGAGGCAGATCACATTTCAGACGCTTACATAATTCTTTACTTCTGCTTCATTACAGGCAGTGAAGTAGATTTCATGTAAGATTTGAGGCTTTCACGGCGGTGATTATGAACCAGTCTTCTGGGATTTGGCACCGTGTATATGTGGTGTTAACCGACGTTTCGCAGGAGAACGTCCGTTCTCACGGTCTCTTCGCTTGCGGATTTCTTATATTTTTCCTTCTACCCTGAAGATGGAGGCGATACGTTCCTCCGAAACGTCGGTTAACACCACATATATACGGTGCCAAATCCCAGAAGACTGCTTTCTTCATAATTAGATTCCACTTTCAGGTTTTCATTCCATCTCCAGTTCCTTCCTCAGTTTCTTAGTAATTTTATTTTACTCATTAATATTGGTTTCGATATATTTTCTTCTTTCATTCAGTCTACATAGTTTTAATTTCATCCACGAACTGTACAAGCATATAGATGCCTTATCGGGAGAGGTTACCAGCCTATCCGCACAGCCCCCAGTCACAAGGACCAGGATGTTCCTTCTAATCTGGCACCCAGAGTTCCGTGTGCCCAGCATGGGGAACTCCGACAGAGTAGAGATGTCCAGTGCTTACGAATCTCTACAACTCGATAAGATGGCATTACCATATGGGAGGATTTAAACACAGTCACATGTAGGGATTGCGCGTGACGTATAAGACGGCTGTTGTTTGGATGATTGGATTTATTGCACCTTATGCATTCACACATTTCAGGACTACAGGTAACACAGCGCTACTGCTGATTTACACACATTATTGTTCGCCGTTGCGCAAGCACTAGGGTTCTCACTCTTCACTAGTCGTATTCTGGCAACGGATTTTTAATCGTCGTATTGTCACTTAAATCACACATGAAGTTTTCTTTTTACAGCCTAATTCCCTTCTTGCAATTATTTTGCAACTGCCAACTCAGTTTAATTCCAAGCTCGTATCTTGGCAGCTTGTCGTGCCGAAACTCGCCTCTTCACTTAACTGTATAATGCTGAACACTTACTTATAATCACTTTGGACAGATCACGCAGAAAACACAGCCTCTATTGTTAAGGATGCGTGTTTAATGATCTGTTGCCCAGCAACGGATGTCCTATTGTTGTGCGCGTTGAATCTGCTGGAATGTGTTTACCGAGTCATTGCCTAGCAATGGCTCCATGTGTCACAATGAAGCATAAGTAAAATGATCATGGATAAATAAATCATGCTAATATTAATTTTATCATTGTTGATTTGATAAGAGTAACTGGGTCTTTAGGGCGGTTGCTAACCCAATGAACTCCAGGGATTTGAATGACTCTCTTCTTCAAAGCACTGGAACTGACTGTGTGACCCATTCAGCGTCCTCTGAAATTGATACAGATGATTCTGTCTTGAAGACAAAATGGCTAATATGTGAAGTTGGAGCCGCGCCATAGCTCAAGCGATTAGTCGCTGGCTTCCCACCCCGGCGGCCCGGGTTCGATCCCGGGGTCTGGTCAAGTGGGATTTGTGGTGGATAAAGTGGCGCTGGGGCAGGTCTTCTCCTAGTACTTCGGTTTCCCCTGTCAATCTTCATTCAACCAATTGCTCCACAATCACTCCCACCTATCATCTGGGGCTGGTACAATAGGCCAGAAGTGGCCGCAGTACAAGGGACTTAGTCCCACCCCACTAGCAATAAAAAATATGTTAAGTTAACAACTCTGTTTCATTTGGCTCCTAGTGCCTCTCTTTCTGTCTTCTGTGTCTTTATGACATGTTCCTTCATGCACTCAAATATATGTTTTTTATCTTCATGATTATACATAATAGCTTTTAGCTTTATGTAATGGGAATTATTAATTTTAAAAATTATTTATGTGTTTGGCCGCTTCTGTGGTCTAGTGGTCAGAGTTCCTGGCTATAGATCCAGAGATCCCGGGCTCGATTACCGGCGCTACTAGATGTTCTGAGGAGTAGTGTGTCTGGGATGGGGTACACTCAGCCACGTGAGGATAATTGAGGAGCTATTGGAATGAGAAAGTGACGGATTCGTTGTGCTGACCCCGCGGCACCCTTTATCTGCTACAGCAGGCACTAACTTCGCCGACAAGAGGCGATTGCTCGGTCGGTCGGTATATTTCGCTTGTGAACTAAAGCCAAGGAATGTTTTAGTTTTATTTGTCTTGGTTGACATCTAACGTGCATCATTGCTACTAATCAGTATCTCTGTAAAGTTAACAATGAAAATCGGATTTGTAATTTGCTGCGCGCCTCACAGCCTTTTGGAGTCATGTGGTGACCCCGAACGTTCATCATGGTCCAGTGTGTGCAATGGTATTTATGTTTTGCAATAAAATAATCCCTGTCGGAAATCAAAATCCATGAGGGCTTGTTTTATTCACATATTAAGGCACGATTGCCTTGCACTGGAGAAGGATGGGAGAACATGTGACGTAATAATTTACATCTCCTCTTCCTAACCCCCTGGAAACTAGTTCATCAATTTTAATTAGGGAGATTTGTAGAATTTAAATATCCTCTTGTTATTGTTCCTACAGCGGGTACAATGGTAATGTCACTGTAAACTTTATCGGATATTAATAAAACTTCACATTTATGTGACATGTAACCGCTCGGCTCGTTTTAACCAGGCAAAATGAATTGTAAATAAAAATCGCTCCTAAACCGTTACCATGGTGTTAAAACGTGAAAGCAGTGGGTTGAAACAACAAAAAAGAAGGGAACCTACAGTAATTGTAGGGAGCAGGCGTTAGCGTAGTTTCTTGAGGCACTATGCTACAAGCCGGAAAGTCACGGGTTCTAGTCCCGATGAGGTGGAATTTTTTTATTTCGTTTTAACTAATCATTCCAGCCGCACTATGGTCGTGGGGTCGACTCAGCCTCTAACAGAAATGAGTAACAGAAATTTTCCTGGTGGGTAAAGGGCGGCCGGCGGGTAAAGCTGACAACCTTACGCCTTCTGTGAGATGATTTCTAGAAGGTGTGGGAGCCTCAACTTCTCACAACCGTCTATCTCCACGGCCTGTTACAGATATAACTTTACAGCAATTACAGAATATGAAATAGTTTAACCGTGTGAATGGGTAACTTAGTAAGAGCAGGCTGGATACATTTAGTTTAGGAGAGAGATGTTGTGAATAAATTAATGACTCTACTGATTCTATGAAATTTTAGACCTTATTTAACTAGCTGAGCGAAGACTAGCTTCCAAGGGAGAAGGTACGTAGTTAAATACATATAAATGCATATATGCATATATGAATACTTGTGTCTGCTGGGATATAAGGCTGCCTACTCCGTTGAAACTAAACCTATATCTCGAGGAGGATATGTCGCCTAATCTTCAGAGATGAAGGGTAGATCAAGCAAAAAGCAGCAGGCAAGTATCTCCGAATTGTTGGTTCTTTCAACAGAGTATTACATTCCAAAAGACAAAAGTCTTAGTAGTTACCGTGGTGAGATCCTCCAATCCAGCGCATTTATCTATTTTTTTTTCTTTCACGTGTTGAGTACGTCACGTGACAAATAACTGTACGTGAGTCTCGGATTTAGCGAATCTTTGTTGGACACTCACACTCACACTTACACACCTTACAATAATCACCACTTGCAGTGTCACTTGACTTCTGGCCCATTGAAAAAATCCAATGACCTCATCGTCTTGTATCACAGCTCCTCAACCACTACGCTACCGCGAGCCCCTATACATATATAAGGGTGTTCTTAAAATATTAATTTAGCTTAGCGGTTTTGAATATCGGGACAAATGAACAAGATGAACCCATCATCATTCATACATCATTCTCAGTGACCTTTTGGTTATAAGATGAATGAAGACTTTACTTACTTACTTACTCATGGAGCTGAGCCCTTCTTGAGGAGCCGCCAATTCTGCAGCTATTCAAGAATTTCCCAGCATTTTATGGAACCCGAAGGTTCATCACCGTGTTCACAAGAGCCCTCCACTGGTCCCTATCCTGAGCCAGATTTATCCAATCCATACCGTCCCATCCTATCTCTCTAAGATCCATTCTAATATTGTCCACCCAAAGATGAATGGAGACTCTTTCATAAATATTATAACTGAACAAATGCATAGATCCAAGTTTGACAGACGCATAATATGCTACAGACCTAATTAGAGGAGGCAGTATATGTACGCCCCGAAGGTTCACCTGTAGAAGCGCTAAATTCCAGCCTCTCTTTTGTTGTTTAGAAATCGCTTGACGCAGCTCACACAGTAAAAGCATATGTGATGTCACGGGTCTGGATTTATTGAGCAGTGAGAATAATTCTCCTCTGTTTTCTTGTCAGTGTCACGTAGTTATTGAGTGGTTCGTGTACAAGGATATGGTGGGTCTATAGAAGTTGTATTCTTCAAGAGAGCAAGTAAAATCACGATATATATTTGTCCGCGGAGTCAACGTTTCGTAAGCCCAAGACTGTATTAACTCCTCAATTATCCTCACGAGGCTGAGTGGACCCCGTTCCAGACCCACTACTTCTCAGCTACTCTGGTAGCGTCGGGAATCGAATTCCGCAAAAGTTGGCACTAACTTCGCTGACAAGTAGCGGTAGCTTAGTCGGTATAGTTCGCTTGCGGACTACAGGCCACGGAGTTTGTTTCTTTGTTAATACTGTAATAATACTTAGTAAAAGGTACAAAGTATGAAGTGCCTCGTTATGCAGCATTTTCACATCACTCTGATATTTCCTGTCTCTGAGAACTAAATACAATTAATATGTGAATACGAATTAACTGGATAGTCCGGTTTCGAATTCCCGCAGTGCAAGACCGCCTTTGGGGCCCACCCAGCCTCTCATCAAAAGGGTACCTCGGGCTCTTTCTCTGTGGCCAAAGTTGCAGGAACGCGCGTGAAGCTGACAATTCATCTCCATCTATTGTTGAGGTCAAGAATGGTGGAGCTGTACCTCCACTCACTCATATATTCTCATCGCATATTGCTTAACTACTTAAGAAGAAGGGCAAGTTTACCTTTTTCTTTTCACGCTTTTAAATTGCAGGGACAGTCCTAAAGTGCAACTTATTTTCGTGCTTACAGACTGGCGGAGAACCACGTTGTCACATTTACGACTGGGTTCAACTTCATAAGCTCATCATCAGGTAAATATATACTTCTACGTTATTTCTGAACTCTATTAGCTTTTCTGCCGATCACAGTGGACGCGCGTTCTAAAACGTGAACTGTCTTAGCCAGCTCAAACACTGGAATCGTGAGTTCGAATCCCACTTCAAGCATGGATGTCTGTATGTATGTTTGTTCTGTGTCTGTGCTGTTCTGTGTGTAGGTAGCGGCCTTGCGACAGACTCATCCCCCGTCCAAGGTGTCCGACCGTCTGTGCAAAAGATCAAGGAACTAAAAACGCCGGCAAAGCCCGACAAAGAGCCTTAGAGCCATAGAAACATAGATTATTTTTTCTAGTGTGTTTTTCGAAAACTTGGTTACAACTAGTTGAAATTATTGTTGAATTTTATCAAAAGTAGTTAAATTTGTTCATTTTTCAACTGATAATCCATGTTTCCGGCATTCAGTTGTTTCTTGGTTTATGTGCAGAGTCCTTTTGCGGTGTCATATGAGTACTCTGCACATTGAGACAACTCATTTCCGTGCAGTTTACAAGTGACGTCATTACAATAAATCCGGGGATCAGTCGCGTAGCAAATGACGCTCAGATCACTGGGATATACGGAGATCTGCATCCTCGCCACTGTATTTAGCTGCATAACCATATGGGCACCCAAAGCTTAGCCTTGCTAAGAGATCTTCTACATCCTACGTCAACTTTTGGATCTGTTACGTCTCATAAAAGGGAGCATTAGGATTAGGATCAAGAAGAAATGGGCTTCACTTTTGATGGTAAAATATTACAAATGTTTTTTAAGTAAGCTTCGGAATGCTTTGATAAAACAAAAACAAAAAAAAAAAGAATTTATTTCCTGCCTTTCTGAAAAATCACACATATATTAATTTCATGTATTTATTTCAAGAAACGTATATATATTTTTCATCCTAACCCTTTCGCTCGCGTGGTTGTTTGAGGCACTATTCTACAAGCCGGAAGGTCGCGTGTTCAACTTCCAATGAGGTCATTGGATTTTTTCAATTGACCTAATCCTTCCAGCCGCACTATGGCCCTGGGTTCGACTCAGCCCCTTACAGAAATGAGTTCCAGGATTTAATTAAATAATTTTCCATGGGAGTAAAGCATGGCCGACGCGTAAGTCTGATAACCTTACCGCCATCTTTGAGCCAATTGTCTAGGTAATGTGGGACCCTCAACGTCTCAGAAGCCTATGGACCTCTACGGCCTGTTACAGGGATAGCTTTACTTTAGTTTTACTCTTTCACTCTCCGAGATTCGAACTGGAAATTCAGAATTGAAGACAGTGGCAATAAACACTGTGTTACAAACCCCAGTATCAGAATTAGCGAAGTTAATCTACTTCACTGAATGTTTAAGTTACAAACAGGAAGTGTCCGGTACGGATGTCTGTTCGTTAGTTCTTCAGTAGTTTGCATGTTAATGCTAGTCATGAACCTGAGGTGTGAGGTCAGTAAAGGCGCGCTGACCAACTACGCTTCTTCCAGTTCTACAGCCATGAGCAATCCTGCGCTTTTAGTGGAACTACAGAGCTTGTTGCTGAACTGAGAGCTCGGCTTCAGAAGAAAGCTTCTTCTAAGAACTAAATTATCCCGTAACTTCACCGACCGCCTTGATGCCTTCATGCGGTCGGAATGTCGACCTCATTATGGGCCATTATTAAAACATGCAGAGTGATAAATTTCTCGGGAGAAAAATAAAATCTTGATGATTCACTGTAGTTGATTGAGGTAGCTTAAGTCAGGTAGTTGATGGACTATCCAGCAATTTCTAGTGCTGAAATAAATCTATTGCCTTTGTCAAACTAAAGAGTTCTCTTTCTTTCTTTTTACTGCCCAGATGAGTCCATGTGGGTTTGGTATGCGGAGTAGATTCTGAGTACAGTTGCATCAAAATTTATGCCTTTCCATTTGTAAGTTGAGTGAGTTGTTTGTTTTCCAGTATTACAACACATGTTCATATTATTTTTGCTTATATGATGCAGCTAATCGTCACGGGTGATTTAGGATTTAATCGTGGCTAATTTTTATCCTAGTAAATTGCAGCCATTTTGTCCCGCACGCATGCTCAAGGATCCTTATTCATATAAATGGGATCAGTAGTGAGGACAAAAATCTCCACATATCGTTAATGAATAACGGCATAATGGCTATTTCATTTTACTTCTTATATCTGGACGAATTAATCTCTTTGGCCTGTGCCCAATTAGAATAAATTTCTTCTGGAATTTGGATCTCACAGAGAGTTGATATGTCACGTAGGACTTGTGACCAGCCCGTCGCAAGGTCGCCACATACACAGGGTAACAGAAACAGTATAACGCAGACAGATATTCATACCTAGAGTGGCATTCGAACCCACACCCCCAGTGTTCATATCTTAGACAGCGCGGTCAATGTAATCGACTGCTGTAGTCAATTATCATTATTTAATATAGCTATGTCGATCCAAAAAGTGAATTTACATTTATTTTAAATAAATCTTGCAAGTAAGATTATGAAAGTAGGTCAAATAGCCAGCTATATCTCGTACTCTTTTGAAGCCTTTGAAACAAAATTTTCGAAGTTAGATCTGAGGTTCTAAAGAGCGTTAAGAGTGAAAAATACTGGGATATTGTGCCATGTACCCTGGCAGAAATTTGTCGACGTTTAGGAGGAACATGCTGTCTATCTCTTCTACTCCGTAACGTCTGTAAATTTTTACCAGATATTATGGTGTCACTCTCAAATACGGTAATCTTTAAATCCTACAAATTTTAACAAATTAATTATATGTTATGATATTTAGAATAGTTTAAATTGAGTAATTAATACATAAAGTGGGAATTAAAATTATTACGCAAAGGGAAATGGAGTGGCCTATTAAACTTACATAGTAGCCTTACAGGTGTTACGAAGGTCTGGGTATATGTCTCGAACAAGAGAAGAAGAGAAATACTTGCAGAAATTTGGCATGTAAATACTTAAGAAGTGACTATTTAGAAATAGGGAAACGAGAGAGTAATACTCAAATGAACCCCACAGAATGATATTATGATGATGCACTGAATCTCTACAGCTCAGCATACAGCAGCGATGTTGAATTTTAACGTCACCATGTGCTGCCTTCGTCAGGTTAGTCATACGGTTGATACTGATTCAGGTATACTAATAAGGCAAAAGGAACAAACTCCGTGGCTTTAGTCGGCAAGCGAATATACCGACTCACCGAGCGGCCGCCGCTTATCGGCGAAGTTAGTGCCAACTTTAGCGTGGTCAGCGCAACGAATCCCCTCGGCCGTTAAAGTTTTACAAATTCTCATCACGTACTTTGTAACTTCACATATTTAAAATTGAATGAAAAATATTTTAGAGGAATTCATATGCCAATTTTGGGGTCCTGATATATCATGCATGGTACATGCACTGCTTGCTGTTCACCACGGCCCTTAAATTCGGAGTTCTATATTCTTAGGTTCTGTTATCAGACAGTTGGTTAGTTGGCTAGTTAATTAGTTAATTGCGCTCTTCTTCTAGTTAAAGGAGCTTGGCGCGGGGCATGTTTAGACGTAAGAGAAAGAAGGTATAGAAACAGATTGGAAAACACTGAAAAATTAGGGGCTCCATATTTTGAATTATGAGGGTAAATATAATGAAGCACCATACAATGAAGACACACGTGGGAATGTAGGTACAGCTCCATCTTNATTCGGTAGGAGGCTGGTTGTGCCTCAGATTCTGTTCTGAAGCTGCGTAATACAGATAAATGTCTTGCCTCTGCTGAGAATCGAATCTCGGCTCTCTGCTCATACCTAATCGCTACACCGACTCAGCTAGATTAGTACTCTTTATCATTATTATTATTATTGCGATTAAGTGTGCATTTTTTAAATGACTGAATAAACTACAGATCTACTACATTCGGTAGGAGGCTGGTTGTGCCTCAGATTCTGTTCTGAAGCTGCGTAATACAGATAAATGTCTTGCCTCTGCTGAGAATCGAATCTCGGCTCTCTGCTCATACCTAATCGCTACACCGACTCAGCTAGATTAGTACTCTTTATCATTATTATTATTATTGCGATTAAGTGTGCATTTTTTAAATGACTGAATAAACTACAGATCTCATGATGGCAAGAAGAAGCAAACCAGAATCCGTGGCTTTAGTCCGCAAGCGAACTATACCGACCGAACGACCGCCGCTTATCGGTGAAGTTAGTGCCAACTTTTGGGGATAGAGGGTATCACTTGGTCAGCGCAATGAATCCCAAAGGCAGTTAATTTGGTTTTCTAGACCGAAGCCGCTAATTTTCCATTCAAGTAGCTCCTCAATTATCCTCACGAGGCTGAGTGGACCCCGTTCCAGACCCACTACTTCTCAGAAAATGTGGTAGCGTCGGGAATCGAACCGGAACTTCTGGATCTGTAGTCAGAAAAAAAATCTGGAAAGAAAACTTGTTGAAAGAGGGTATTTACAGCAATTCTTTGCTAAACAGAAGTTAGTTTGCAAATATGAATTGGGTTGTGTAGTCTCAGGTGGTCTGTTTTGTTGACGGTGACGAATCTCTGGGTTCCGTAACAGGTAACTGCTAGTTCATATTATTTCGAAACAACCCTGCCTCACGGATTTGTAAGCTGGAGGCCGTAAGCCACTGTTAACTGTTCCAAACGGATGACATGTATACGATGAGGCCCGGGACGTATAAAAAGGCCATGACGAGAGATGAATGTGCTTGAGAGGAGCCTGCCGAAATGTCTGACAAGATATTTTCGAGCTCCGACACCATTATCTGTCTCTACGTCGGCAGCGAAGCGCATACAAGTGTTTCCTATTTGTCAAACAAACAAACCCACCAAAATATACGGGGGTGTATAATAATGAGCATTTCTTGAATACCGCACGTGTCGTCATTGTCGTTATTAATTAGTTTTATTTATTTCTTCCTCTTCATACTTTTTCCCATAATTTACTACAATGTGAATCGTCCGAGGCATACGCGGTTATATGAAGCAATTCATTATGGATTTGGTTTAATATGCTACCTTTCGTTATGCCCTTTACTTCAAGTGACAGAGAACTTCTTAAGAAGCTGTTAGCTGACACTACCTTCTATGGACTTCCAACAATCGTTGTCTTCTTCACAAAATTCCTCAAACTTTGCTCTGTCCTGAGCCAGACGAATTTACTCATTGCCTTCACACCATTTCTTTGCGGTCTGAGTCCCTCTCCCAGACACGTGACAATGGGTCCTGCTGTTGTGAATCCATTCATAACTTCTCACACTAAATATGCATCTCTCTTCTTGAGTATCCATTTAATAACTTCTTTGCACCTTGACTCCAGTCCATAATTTAACATCCTATTGGTTTAAGATCCATTTTAATATTATTCCTCCATCTGCACTTACATTCTCGAACTGGGATTTTATCTTAAGATTTTCCAGTTAAAGTTTTTCTCATATTTTCTGTGTATTCTACATGCCCCGCCTATCCCATCGTCAACGGTTTGATTCTAATAATATTTGGTGACGATTACGTATTATGAAACTTATATAATTTTGAGTCCTCCTCTTACTTCCCGTCCATTAGGGCCGGATATTACCCACAGCATCTCATTTTCCGTACCTTAGAGCAAGACACCAAATTTTACACTTATATCATAAAAGGTAAAGATAAAGCTATCCCTGTAACAGACCGTGAAGGCCCTAAGGTTGTGAGACGTAAAGGTTCCCACATTTTCCACGGAATCGGTTCACAGACGGCGGTGAGGTTTTCAGCTTTACGCTCCGGCCGCCCTTTAACCCCAGAAAGATTCCTGGTTCTCATTTCTGTTAGAGGCTGAGTCGACCCCAAAGCCATAGTGCGGTTGGAAGAATTAGGTCAAATGAAAAATCCAGTGACTTCATCACAGTGACCCCCACACCTATATCATAAAAGTGAATATTTCCATATGCTTAAGTAATTAAACGCTACGCCATGAAGGCGTATGGTGGAGTGGATATGTAGATCCATATTTTCTTGACTTCGATACTAGTTGGAGGTGAGTGATTATCTTCACGCCCGAGCAGCTTTAACCCCGGGTAAAGAGCCCTCGGTACCCACTGGATTCGAGATTGGATGGGCCCGAGAGCCGATCTGGACGACGTTGAGAAAAGAACATTCTTGGCCCTACCGGGACTCGAACTCCCAACCCTCCGTCGTTCAGCCCGTAGCCAAACGCTATACTGAATACGCTATCCCGACACCAATATTATGCAAAAGTTAAAAACATCAAGTGTCAAATTTTTCGTTGTTTCAGAACATATGCAGTGGCTGCATACACACTTCAACATGTCTATACATTTTGTCTACTCACACACACACACACACACACACACACATGTACGTACATTCCTACATATCTTTATACACTGACGCTATGAATTTGATTGTGGATACTGTATGTTTACACAAATGGATCCTCTAGTTCTCCTATGTGTGTTCCTGTTGAATTGAACTTCATTAAAGCTTCGCCTATGCAGCTTCTGTGGGCAAATTCAGTGAAATATCTCATCATAACTTGTCGCTTGTCCACGTTTTATTTACAGGGGCTAAAATTGTTACCGTTCGCCATTGAGGCTAATTACGAGCAATTCCCCAGCCAAATATTATGAACGAAAATCGTCACAAACGGCTATATTTCCACGAAGTTACAGGGACATAGGTCAAATTTTGGCCCCGTGTCTACAGATCTCTTAGATCAGAAGAACTGAAAATCAGTAGCCTAGCTCCTGTTAGTGAACTAGCAGCTCAGGGCGATAAAAAATATTTCGGAAAATCAATTTGGAAATTCTAATTTGAAGAGTTCTTTCTTCTGAGATGTGGTGCCGTGTAATCTGGTAGTTCTCTGACGATTTTACTGTCTCCATCTTCAGGCTCGAAGAGTAAGCTAAGCCAGCAACCAACAAGACGCAGGGAGGCAACACTGTTGGACACTGAAGGCGCTCACAAAACAAAGGAAACACGCGGCAAGCAGGAAGCTTCATGACTGTCTACTGCGTATACTAATCTGAAGTTTGCAGTTATGACGTCATGCTGCCGCTGTTGTTACGGACAGAACTGTAAGGAGGCAACAATCAACGGCATTGTAAGGTATCTGCGTCTCACTCGGATATCCCGTGTGGAGGCGAGGCAGACTACCTCCACTGTAGGCCTGTGAGTCGTAGGAGGAGAAGAAAAAGTAACCCAGTGCCTGGGGCTGTAACTGGGCCATCCTGTTCCTGGCGGATAAAAATACGGGAACCTGGCCCTCTGTGTTAAGGGAGTCTCAAATCTGAGGCACTAAAATGTGGTCATGAGTCCCGCGGGACTGAGACTGAGAATGATTGCGCCTGCGAAGACCAGCAGAAATTGTAAACGACAGACTCATCTTCTCGTCAGAGAGGATGTTACATAAGGACTGTAACGGCAAGTTGTCAGTTGAAAAAAAAACACTGGTCGTGAGTCTCAAGGGGCTGATTGGCGGTAAGCCGCCAATCGTAAAGTAACTCTGACTCTGACTCTCGACTATTGCCGAATATGCTGCTTCTTGGTCGTGGAACCAAATATTCTGTTAAGCCGTCATTCCACAACCTTTCACATATTCGCCATTCCTATTAAATTAAACAGCGATTTAAAAGTGTTTCTCAAGGGTCATAATGTACAAGCCTAAGAGTGGATGAATAGAAACCATAGCTAGAGTTGGAAATTGTCACATTTTGCCGTTGAAAAACGCGCTATATGTTAGTGGTTAATATTGTTATATCATTTCGGTAGCGGGCTTAGTCTCAATCCCACCTCACAAATTCCTGAGTTCTGCATAATGTTATTCTCAACTGAGGTACATTAAAAGCTCGAAATTAGGAATGTCACGTATGAGGGGGTGGCGTCACTAATAATAACGGGTTCTGAATTGGATGATTGGATTTATTGGCATTTCGAATACGATTGCAAACAATTATAACAGCTCACAATCAGTGACTGCCTAAGACTCGCTCCATTCCTTACTGGACTACGAGTGTCTTCTCTTCTGCGTGACTGCTTGGTCCTGATTTTCGAGTCGGTCAATTCTTCAGCTTCCGTTGTCCGCTGGTTAACTCTTAAACTGCCTTTTTAATTCCCTTACAAATGAATGACGACTGAATCGTTCTTCTCTACACGGCTCCTTAATTAGGCTACCGGTAACCATGGAAAATGTCTGTTATCATGGAAACGTGCTTACCGAACCGTTGACTAGCAATGGGAATATTCGTTGCTGCGGAAATATGTATTTGGCGAGCCATTGGCTAGCAATGCACTTCCGCTCTGTCAGCTATTCCTGCTTTCAGGTGTCATATCACAATATATTACATTTCATCAGAAATTATCCAGGAATTCCTTAATCGAAACAAGCAGACCGACGGAATGCGAGTCATTTTCTTGCGCGTTTTGCAAAGAACACACAGCAGCGTCAGTTGAAAAACTGTTTTTGCCCATTATTCTGCTAAAAGAGGAAATATGTGTTTTCCATTCTGCAAGATTAGTTTCAGATCTTTCGTTACGTTCCAACGCAGTCTACCTTTTTTTTTTTTTCATGAGCCATCTTCTTTTAATGTCTGCAGATGGGCAAGGCGACGCTTTCATCTTGTTACGAACAAATGACAGATGCTTGTGTAATGATCTTGGAACATTTCCAATATTCCTATCTTCCTTCTAGTTTCTTCTTCCTCTGTCTGTCCTATCCCATTTTTACCTTTTTTCGTATCCCAGGTCCTCATTCTGTGGAAGTCGGTGTTTTTTCCTTCAAAAACGTAGCCAACAATTCCAGGAGCTACTGTACCATTACCTTCCTCTTCCCCTTTCATTTTATTAGCAAAAACTTTTCTTAAGTGGTTGGCAGGTTTCGAACAATATTATCTATACTCAAAAGTTTCCCTTGTGAGACCCAGTTAAAATCACTACACCTTGGTTAACAACTCTTCATCGAGATTATAATTAAGGTTTATAGCTTCTAGAATATAATGTCGTGTAGTCCGTTGAAATTCAACGGAGGTTTCAGGCGAACATGTTTTCTTTTATAGGGTCGAAAAATAAGCCACACAAGAAAGAGGCTTGAAGCAGGTAGCAAGCAGAAGTTGTTCCTTCTAAATGGTTGTTGACTTTCAAAGGACTACATGGCATTCTATCACAGAAGATATGACTCTTCATAGCCACCGATATGGAAGCCTCAGTTCTTACACAGACTACAGTAATGTGATTATACGGGTATACGACTGCAATTAGAATTTACATTTATCAATTTAAAATATTGTAATTAAATTAGATACTACTAAAATCCCTCTAGTGTATATCTGAATTGTCTTCCTTATAGTGATACTTCATTGTCCCACTTAAATGATTGATCGTGCCCCTAACCTCACCACGTGTTAACAGTCTTAACGCCCAAAATGCGAATCAACAACATTCATCCTCCCTCCACTGAATCTTTCCACCCATTCATAAACTTCCCTCTTGTTCGTAAAATTACCGCTACATTGAACTGTCATTCTTACTTAAGTGTCTTTATATTTTAAACCCACCGATTATCAAAATCGAATCACAGATTAGTCTTTGGTGCTTGTGCCACTACTAGCCAGAAGAGAACCAGAACTAGTTAGAAGGAAACGAGGGAAGCTTCATGTTACTTCCAGTAGTCAAATTTTCCAGTGATGCCAACATTATTTTTGTGGTAAACTACGTTACTCTTCTCTTGACTTTTAATTTCCTTCTCAAGAGGCAATTTTCTTCCTCTTGCTGACGCTACAACATTGTGTGGGTTTTCTCCATGGGGGGAGGGAAACTCTGGGGTTTCGTAACAGCAAATTTCTCAGGGGTGGTGTCTTTAGCTCCAAGACAAACCCCGCAACCTGGATGAACAGGAACTCTACTTCGTCTGACCCCTAGCCTTTGAACCGTCTGGTATGCGTGACCCAACCAGGGGCTTACGTTCCCGCTGGCATCGCTCTCGGAGTCACTGGAGCACTGGAAGAAGCACAAGAGGAAAGAGGAGGCGTATATTAATCTGTTGGGCTGTGTAATAATTCCAGAATGTTCATGTGTGTGCCGAGACAATTTCTAAGATGCTTTCAGGTATAAAGACGATCTGAAACATCATGTATTGTTAAGGGATAATTACGTAGTACCCAGAAATGTCGCAAGATCTATGAAAGTGATATGAACTTGAACCCCGAGGTAAATTTTGGACACTGCTTTACATTACACGCTTTTAAAATGCAGAATCTAAGCTGTATACCGGAGAAGTGGCAGGGGAGAAACATTTGTTTTCATTAGCGCATTATACCACGTAATTTGTTAGAATATTCTCAACGTAGTCGGTATAGCGATTGGCTACGGGCTGGACGATCGAGGTGTCGCAGTTCGAGTCCCGGTAGGGTCAAGCATTTTCTCTTCTCTATCTTGTCCAGACCGATTCTGTGGTCCACCAAACCTCCTATCCAATGGGTACCCGGAGGTAAAGAGGCCGGGGCGTGAAGCTGATCACTCACCTCCGGCTAGTGCCGAGATCAACAAAATGTGGATCTATACATCCACTCCCCCATACCCCTTCATGGCGCTGTGCTCAATTAGTTAAGCTCTCTCTATTAGTAAAAGAGTGCTTAACATTACGAGTACACGAAAGAATTTTTTCTTCTAAAGACAGAGAGGAAAGTGGAATAATGTCTGTTTTTGTTTACTTATATATACAGAGTGTAAATAAATATATGTTACAATGCTCTGTAGTAGATAGATGAGTTCAATGCGATCATATCTTTTAGGACACCCATGTCCGGAAACGTTTTGTTTACGCGCCAGGGCCTCTGAATACCTAAGAAGGATGCCCTTACCTCTTACCTCTTACCTCTGCAACTTACTGGTAACATTTACCTAACATTTCTCCAATAGACTTTACCCGAGCTGTTGGAATTGGCGCCTTCGGAAGTCCGTCGTGAAATATGATTCCTGCATGATGGCGCCTCGGCACACTGCACTAATGTTGTCCATGAGTATTTGGATGAAACCTTTGGCAACGGATGCATTGGATGTGGAGGCGCAATAACCTGGCCTCCATGTTACCTTGACTTAACTCCATTGGAATTCTTTCTCTGGGGGTACATGCAAAACCTGGTGTACGAGAGTCCACTGGCGACAAACATGATCTTGTAAGATTTGAGGCTTTCACGGCGGTGACTATGAAGAAAGCAGTCTTCTGGGATTTGGCACCGTGTATATGTGGTGTTAACCGACGTTTCGGAGGAACGTATCGCCTCCATCTTCAGGGTAGAAGAAAAAATATAAGAAATCTGCAAGCGAAGAGACCGTGAGAACCGACCGGCCGTATGCGGCCCGCTGTCCACATAATAACATTGTTTTATCCTGTACCTCCCTTCCCAAAAATATATATGAAGTCTTTATCCTGTATATAAAACAAACGATTGAATGATTTAAGTTTTTAATCAAATCTATGACTTGCTTTGAATTCTCTGACAGAATTTGCACTAGTCCCCGTGGTATATTAACCCTCTTTCAGTTATAAATCTTGAATTTGTGGACTGTAACCACGAACAGTCAGTTAATTGAAGTAATGGCGAAGTCCTGTGTGGGGTTGTCTCGTTGTGACAAGACGCGCAGAAGTCTGAGCAAACAAAAGCAGAACTGAACCTCTCAGCTCTATTGTAAAACCTTCTAGTCTTTTTAATCGGTCGGCATTTGGCGGTCAAGAGCTAATATTGTTAACAAGTCTACAGTCGTATTCAAATAAACTGTAACCTCGAGTGTGTCATACGATATTTATTACTAGATCAATATTCAGGTTACATTTTAAACAAGATGTTACGCTTCGCATATTTTCACGTGTATGGGGTGCTTGAATTATTGAATTATATATAGAATTATATATATATCAAATCCAAAGTCACATTGCGACTGACCGTCAGTCAGTAAGACTGGGTATTGAGCCCCATCTGGGGCTCATGACCAGATATTTATTACTGTTTGACAGTTACGGTCTTGTTTTTATGGGGCGCCCTCTCTGACGAGAGGGCGGGTCTGTCTTTTGTATATGCTGCTGGTCCTTGCTAGTGCAGTCTTTATCGGGTCCGAGTCCCTTGGGTATCGCGCCCATATTTTACTGTCTCAGAGCTGAGACTTCTTTTTCAACGCCTTCTACGACTCGCAGGGTCACGGTGGAGGCATTCGACCCCGCCTCCACACGGTTTTCTATTTCTATCTGTGTGAGGTCCTCGATATGCAACAGCGGAGCTTACCCCACGGAAAACAATGTATTGTTAAGGAGACGTGTTTACACCTCATTTGCCTAGCAATGAATATTCTATTGTTCCGCCCGTTTGCTTATGCGGGAATGTATTTACCGACCCGTTGCCTAGCAATGGGTATACACATTACAATATGCAGTAGACCCTGAATTTGTACCTCCTCAGATAAGTACAGACACCTATGTAACGCGCCGTGGAGGTCCATAGGGTTATGAGATGTTGAGGCTCCCATATTTTCTAGACAATCGGTTCACAGCTGGCGGTAAGGTTGTCAGCCTTACGCGCCGGTCGTCCATGACCCCCAGGAATATTCCTGGTACTCATTTCTGTTAGAGGCTGAGTCGACCACAGGACCATATTGCGGCTGGAAGGATTAGGTAAATTGAAAAATCCACCTCATTGGGATTCGATCCCGCGACTTTCGGACTTGTAGTATAGTGCCTCAATCAACTAAGCTACCGCGTGCCCCACATCCTCAAGTTCCAACAGATAATCTGCATAATATTGTAATCTTGCATTGATCATTTCATGGTAATTGTAGAATATACTATTGAAAGATGCATGTGAATAAGTTTTCAGTCTCTTCGCACAAATGCCAAGACAGGTGTTTAATGTGAGCCATAACTGACCCCTCTACATCCCACTCAATATTCGACCCTCTCTAACCTATGCAATGAGCGTAGTGCCCTGAAAAATTAAGCCTACATTCCAACTATGTGCGTTAGGGCTTTCAGACATCCCTCACTAGAAATACGCCCTGTACATAATGCTTTATGTAACATGATTCAGAATGGACTGACAGCGACAAGTATATGCCATTCAGTGGACAGTGGAGGAACTAGAGATATTTTATTCAAGTGTTTCTGAATAATTCAGAAGCTTAGGGCTGCCTAAATGGGGACCGAGGTGTTTAGTCAACTGATAGCTATATGGGATTCAATTGAATAACGCCCCTGATTCAAATTAAAAATGGGTTAAATATTTTTAAATATAACACCAGGACAAATTATGATTTAAAGATAAGTCTGTTGTGGAGGATAGGTTATTATTTCGATCTGATCTATGTAGTACGTCAAAACACCTGTCATATGCACTGCAGTATTTTATCTAAGATTTCTGCAGCCGTAGCTTCTGGTATTCTTAACGACGAAGCAGTATATGACATGTCACGGATTGCAAATGGACATAAATATATAACCCTTGTTACCAGGCAATCCAAACCATACATAAAAAAAGATAAAAATGTCCCTGTACTTAACTAATGAAACACTACACCATGAAGGCGTATGGGGACATGGATGTATAGATGTATGTATAGACCTCAGCACTAATTAGAGGTGAGTGGTCAGCCTCATGCTCCGGCCGCTTTAACAGCCGAGAAAGAGTCCCCGGTATCAATTGAATGGTAGGCTCTCTGGATGACACGAAGAAGAAAACTTTCTTGACCCTACCGGGACTCGAACTTCGACTCCTCAGTCACTATATCGACTGCTCTATCACGACTCCTCGTAGAACCTTAATAAATGCTCCTAGGCTGTGCGTGTGGTGTGCATTCACAGGCGGGGAAGTGACATGTGCGCCTTTCTTCCCAGACGAGAAAACGAACATCGAATTAGCCTAATACAAAGCGAGGTTTCTCTTTTTCAGAGGCTGCTTCATAGAGAAGCTGGGTCGCCTCATTTCCGGGTCGTTAAGATTAAATATCATTATAATTACCAATTATAATGATATTTATGAAAATTCCTGGAAATGTGTTTAAGGTATAAATGTTGAATATTTTATTTCTTAAAGTATAATTTTCGGAATTACTCGGTTTTTGGGCGTTGTCCCTCTTCTGGTATTGAAACAAGCACAACATTTCGAAAACTGGGTCTCTGTCCGTTCTCAGATGAGGTAGAGGGACACAAACATATCCGGTTTCAGAAACGTTTCGTCCTTTAGAATATCGGACAATGAACAAAAGTCCAAACACTCAGCAATTCACCATTGTCAAAACCTTTTAGAATCTAGCAATATTTTTAGTTCTCTTTGCAAACAACTCTCAAAACTATATGACATAACTTGGCAAAGAAAAAAGATTCTTTCTTATTTTCCCATTGGAAAAATAGGAGGTCGCCTTACATTCTAGCTTATATGGTAAACAGCAATGGCCTTTTAGACTTTCCACAAAATTACTCTATTCTACTGCTCTAGGGACATCCTAATACCGTCTACCAGCAAGATGGTGCTCCCTCATTTCGTAACGTGTTTCAAATATCGAATGAATGAACTTTTTCCGACTGAGCAGTTGTGTGGGGGAGTACACCGCGTTGGGGCACATAGGGCAACAGCTGAAATAAGTGGAGCTAGAGACGGAGCTCATATTAAAATATTACACACAAACTAAACAGTTTTTACTGCTAATTTTACAGTTTGATTTGTTAATCTCTTTGATCTCATCCAAGGCCTATTTCTGTAGTAGATGTGTGTTCCTTTAAAGGAATCTTGCCTAATAAATCACATTCCTTTATTTACGCCAGACACAAAGTCATAAGCGTTTCTAGCAAATCACGTTTAATCACTGTACAATCATCATTTCTTTTTGTAACAGCGTATTTATTCTTGGACGCTTAGTTTCATTTCCGGTCTTGAAAAGCGAGTTTAACGGCAGTGGGAATCCGTTGTAGTGACCACCCGACAGTCTCTATCTGGAAATGTTGGCACTAACTTCGCCGACAAGCGGCGGTCTCTCGGTCGGTATAGTTCGCTTGCGGACTAAAGGCCACGGAGGCGTAGATCTATTAAATATTTACTGAGTCCCTTGGTAGTTATACTTTGGAGAGTTAGAATTTGACTCGCTGATTGTACTCTCCAGCATCCTTTCAAAGTCCAGTGGGTGGTTCTATATTGTGACGTGTAGCCACATTACCAGGAACGGTTCGCCGAACACGTTTCCGTGGAGATGGATTCATGGAAACCAACCCGTTACAAAGCCTGTACTGACAGAGGATTTGCATATAGTGCGAAAGGAAGAATTTTCAATAAAATCCCATAAATGCGATACGTACGCTTGGCGAAAGGTCGAGCATGTTCATAAGAGGCAAGCCCATTTTCTCGTCAGAGAGGATGTTATATAAGGACTATTAATGCAAGTGCTTAATCGAAAAAGTTCTCTGGTCGTGAGGCTCTAGGGGTTTGACGCTAAGACAAACTGATTGACGGTAAACCGCCAGTAGTAAAGTAACTTTGTCTTTGACTTTTACTTTATGTCTTAGTTCAGATCAGAATAGAGGGAGTTCAAATCAGGTCAAAATTGAGCGAGTCCTAGGCAGTCAAGGAAGAAAGGTTCGGCTGAAGATCCATTGTGAATTATTGTAATTTATTGTGAACACGAGAGATTGTAGAAGGAATGATCAATAAATACAATCATCCAATCCAAAACCCCTCTTATTAGTCACGTCCATAAATCGTGACAATATGTATCACACGCTTTAAGATAATAACATTTTGCATTTTGTAACAGAATATATTTCTGGGTTTAAACGGCGTTTGTATCCCTAAACGGTATTAATTGGTTGACCATTTGTAGCGGAGAAACTATGTATTTCCTTTGAGGTACGAACTGAATTTTTATATACTATTTGGAGGAAAGTCCGGCTTTGAAGGTCTATATTACTATTCCCGACGTACATCCTGTATATATGGTAGAGCAGTAATTTAATTACAGAAAGGCCTGTTCCATTTCCATTTTAAATGCTCAGACCGACGTGGCTGCAACGACTTAGACTTGTATTTGGAAGGCGCTCAGATCGAGCCTCTCCTGGGACACCGGCCATCCTGACTGGGGATTTTCATGGCTGTATTAGTTTCCTCCAGGAAGACAGGATAGTACCTCGACTAGGTCACAGCCGCTTCCTTCTGAATCCTTCCCACTTCATCATTTATGACTTTTCTTACAGCTGGACGCTATATTGTAGATACTGACAAAAATTAGCATCCCTGCTTACTATTAGTCATGTAAACTTATTTCTCCTTCACTTTCGTGGTCTTTCGCTTTCCTTTTTTCTTTGTATTTAATCACATTTAGTTCTTATAACCTGATAACCTTAGCGGCCTCCGTAGGCCAAGGGTAACGATCCCACCTCATGACTCAAGATACGCGGGTTCAAACCCGGCGGAGGTCGTGGAATTTTTAAGGGCGGAAAAATTCAGGGAACAAGTCCTCCGGGAGGGACTTTAAGCCGTGGGTCCCGTGTCGTAGATTTATGGCACGTAAAAGAACCTCATGTCTCTAGGAGACCTCTGAGCTAAATTTAGGCAATTTCCCGCCCAAGTAGTTTCCAGTGCCTCCGGTAGATGGGGAAGCTTAGGTACCACTTCCAGAGGGGGACGCACAATAGATCAAACTGGTCGCGGTGAATGGGGTAACCCACCCCCTCAATACTCAATACTCAATACTCAAACCTGATAACCTTACACCTTTTAGCTCATCTATATTTGTGAATATCTTGTTCAGAATTCCTTCCTACAAGATATTTGTTCCTTCACTCGGCATTATGTGACGCTATGCCCCTTTTGCGACTTATGACTCTGATCTCGTGTTCCGTGTCTTCTGACCACTTACAGCCTCCAAATTCCTATTTCGTATATTCCCTTATTCCCCTTTTTCTTTCCGCTGTACTGTACTCAGTTTTGCTTATCTCCTCTTCTCTCAGTGTCACAGCCTGTAAGTGAGGTTCTGTTTCTCAAGTTAACTTCCGCAGGGCTCGATTTTGTAGAACACTAATTTTACTAAAATATATCTTGTCTATACTCCTGTCAGTGTAAGCTAAATGAATTGCAGTTACTATTAGTGTTTATTTGCGTCTCTGTGTAAGGAAATTTAACATTCAATAAAACCCGCATTCTGTCTAAGCGTAATTATTATTGACAAAGTAAAACTCAATAGAAAGATGTGTGAGGAAATTGCATTTGCCCGTTACAAGTATCGGAACATCTACAAACCAGAATTTCGAAGAATGAAATTAATAAAGGACATTTCTTAATTATGGCATTGTCCTGAATACCTTCTCTTGTACAAAGGTTACAGTCATAATGTCAGTATGATTTGCCTAATTCCCCTATTTTCAAAGAATGAAAGTACGCTTGTTCAGTTATCTTGCTGTCTGTGTATCCCCCCCATCAACTTTTTAATATCTGAAACAATCTTTATGAAACTTGGTATATAGTGGCCGCGCCATAGCTCAAGCGGTTAGTCGCTGGCTTCCCACCGCTGCCCCGGTTCGATCCAGGGTCTGGTCAAGTGGGATTTGTGGTGGACAAAGTGGCTCTTGGGCAGGTTTTCTCCTAATACTTCGGTTTCCCCTGCCAATCTTCATTCCACCAAATTCTCCATCATCATAATCACCCGGGGCAGGCTACAATAGGCCAATCAGTGGCCGCCGTGCCGAATGGACCTAGTTGAACTCCACCCCCCACTAAGAGAATTAAAAAAAACTTTGTATATATATCATGGTATCTGACCCCACCTCAGCGGTTTGCTCTGTAAATGCCTCTCACTGGTCTCTGTGTCTGTGAAATACTGATAGACTCGTTCCTGCGGCAACGAATGCACACAAAAATAGAATTATTTGATGCGTCACTTTGTGTACGGTCCGTGTCATATCAAAGGACAGTCTTGAGTCTGTGTGTGTGTCCCCTTAAAGTTACCAGACAGTGGCTCGGTAAACAGATTCTCCCGGTAACGAAGAAATATTGGAGACGTCGATTTCTATGCAGTCCTTGTCGTCTGAAAGGAAGGTGGGTGGTTATTTTCCTCCTGTACTTCTTGCTTTAATTAAGACGAATGTTTGACAGAACGTGTTCACAATTCCCACAGATTACAGTAAGATCAGGCTAATTACCGGTTTTTGAAACATTTGTTATTAACCATGTTTCTAATAGTGACTGAGAGCGGTGCCCACGCTGTCGAACTGAATATAAACAAGTCATATAAATCTCACAGCCCAATTACAAGCACCAACTTTTCTCGTCTAATAAGAGTTGAAAATTTTGAAGTCACGATTATTGCTATGTTTCATCTGCGCTGTGTGTACTTATGGGAAAATAAAACACAAATGTTTGTTAGTAAAAAAAAAAGTAAAGCTATCCCTGTACCAGGCCATGAAGGCCCATAAGGTTGTGAGACGTTGAGGGTCCCACACTATCTAGACAATCGGCTCAAAGATGGCGGTAAGGTTGTCAGCCTTACGCGCCGGCCGCGCTTTACTCCCCAGGAAAATTATTGAATTAATTACTGGTACTCATTTCTGTTAGAGGCTGAGTAAACCCCAGGGCCTAGTGCGGCTGCAAGGATTAGATCAACTGAAAAAAATCCAATGACCTCATCGGGACTTGAACCCGCGACCTACCGCGTGCCTCAATGTTTGTTACTTCAGAATGTAAATAAATAAAGACAAATAATAATCATATGAACTGTATCGTGATTTGAAATCGTGACATCTGAATATGTAGGATGTAACCCAGCATAAACTATATACTCAGAGTGATGGGTATAAAATAAGGCGGGTATAGAGGACCGGGAGAGGTCCACAAAAAGTCCACGGATGATGACCCGAGGCTGGTTGTGAGGTTTCTGAACAAAATTCTTTCTACAGGATGAGGCTGTTAGCCTCGTTCCCAAACTCCAAACTTGAGAACCAAGGTATCTTTCTTAGTTTGGGCTCTATCCTTTGACTTTTCCGGTATGGGTGACCCTACCGGTAGTTAAACTACCGCTAGCATAGCTCTCCAGGTCACAGAGTCACGCAAGCCCCACCAACACGACAAGGTGGTGACACTTGGGGGGGGGGTGAGAACCAGAGACCTGATACGCACTTAGGTCTCCTCAGTGCTACCTTCGCAACGGAGTTTCGGAATTCGGCTTGACGCGCTTCTCCAGCAGAGAAGCTGTGCTTCCTGCCCATAATGTTCTTCATTTTATTGCCGTAATAATATTATAAGCAATTTTCAGACAGCACCACATGATACAACATAATTCGATTATGTTATTATTCATTTATTAATTCACCGAATGTTTCGGCATTTAGGCCACCTCTAGGGGCGTCCAAATAAGTTATTGTAAGGAATACGATATTTTACATTCATATCACTAATCTAATAAATTAAAAATATAATGCTATGTTCATATCGTAGCGTGTATGGCGGTTTGTAAGATTTGAGGCTTTCACGGCGGTGACTATGAAGAAAGCAGTCTTCTGGGATTTGGCGCCGTGTATATGTGGTGTTAACCGACGTTTCGGAGGAACGTATCGCCCCCATCTTCAGGGTTGAAGAAAAAGTATAGGTAAATCTGCAAGCGACAACACCGTGAGTCACGGTAAAGCAGACTCACGGTGTTGTCCCTTGCAGATTTACCTATACTTTTTCTTCAACCCTGAAGATGGGGGCGATACGTTCCTCCGAAACGTCGGTTAACACCACATATACACGGCGCCAAATCCCAGAAGACTGCTTTCTGTATGGCGGTTGTTATGCAATGACTAGGAGATGTGCAGAACCGTTTCTGGGCAACAGCTCGGTAGACACATTCCCGTAGCAACAATTATGCAAGCAAAGGGAAAAACTGGCTGTTGCTTGTGCGGTCCGCGCAGTCTCCGTGAGTCATTCCAGTTCCGGAGTTTATAGTTAGAAGTCATTTCTGTAAGGGACTTGAGCACGGAAGCAGACGAATAGCCAATATTTTCATCCGTTACCATAAAACTTCTAGTGAAAACATTGCAGAAGAATAGCCATTGTTAGGAGCCATTGCCAGGAGACGTCTAATAATAAGCTGGAAAATCTTAGCGTGTAGTGATTTGTAATATGTGTTAATGCGCAGTAGTATTATAGTTATTTGTAATGACGACCTGTAAGTTGTCAATAAATTCATTCACCAATCCAAACCCCATCTGTCGTCACACACATATATACGTGACAGTATCTAAAATAGTATAATAATTTATTGACTGAATATAGACATCAGCGTAGTTAATATTCGTCTCCATTTCAATCACTACACAGTACGTATGAACTTCTTTGTACTGTAAGGAAAATAGAAAAGTTCACACAGCCTTCCACTTGCGGTCTGTTTAGGGCAACGGCCGAAATCCACCACTGCTTTTGATAAATATCTTTCAGCATGTTAGAAATCTCAAGTACTGTGTTATTTCTTGGACGGCAATCAACAAATTCCTGTAAGGCCCTGTTATTTGCCTCAACACACGAACCTCTAATTCTGACCTCGCCGAGACGGAACGCTGATCACCGAGACTCCAGTTCACAGTCTGAATGATGAATGGTGAACAATGATAATGGTGCTGTTGTCCAAAATTTATACCAACAGAGATTGATGTGAACTGCTTTTACATGTAGACTGATTGTACTGTTTATTGGGTTGACATGGTTAGGGCTTTGTCGGAATTAAGGTTAATTACAACAGAGTAATTCAGAGTGACAGATGGAGGGAAGCCCTAGCAGGCTGACTGCTCTATTGCAACAGCGGAAACGCTGTCAGCCCCCCTCCCACTGCCCAGGAGGATGGTTGAGGGGGCGAACAGTAATTTTTGAGTAGGTAACTATATGCAAAGCAAGACAGTACTCATTTCTGACTAGCCATTTATTTTACGAATTTCTAAATTCCGAAGGTCTCTCTATCTAATTCTGGGTCTTCCCAGAAGCCGGTACGAAGCAGGTAGCAAGCAGATCTTGCATGGCTTATTCTTCAACCCTGAAGACGAAATATATATATTCCTCCGAAACGTCGGATAACTTTCAACGGATCACATGGTGTTATATCCCGGAAGATAGTACTGTGATATGTATACACATTGCTGGGCAACGACTCAGTGAACACATTCCCGCGGCACAAATACGCATTCAACAATCGGATGATATCTGTTGCTATGCAGCGCATTGTAAATACAACAATAGAGAAAGAAGTGTTTTCTATTTGGTTCGTATATATCCATTGCAGGACAACGGATGTGTTTTCTAAGGATCAACGTCGAGACTATATAAGTTCTACAGTCGTAAACCAGAGGTCAGTCCTAGAACGGGAACGAGAATGGAGACAGACCTCGACGGCCACGGTAGAAAGGTTCGGTTGAAGATTGATTATGAGCTATTGTAATTGATTGTGATTAAGAGAGACTGTACAAGACACCCACTAATCCAATCCAAAGCTCGTTATTATTAGTCACGGAACCATAAACTCGTGACAGTGCTCTTCATAACCACCGCTGTGAGAAACTCAAATCCTATGATTTGTACATGGTTTTCGTTCAACCTCCAACAAATTGAATTCAGATCTCTTAGATTAAGGTCGTCCTCCAGTGACAACAATTATTCGACTGTTCTAAGAACTTCCTCTCATGAAACCAGAATGTTCATCACCGCCAACACAAATAGCCACCAGCCACTACTGATAACTAAACTAGGTCATTTCGTTTCACAACTTCAACTAATTGCATTAATACTTAACGGTATATTTAATGAAGCCGGAAGGTCGCGGGTTCGATTCCAGATGAGATCGTTGCATTTTTCAATTGACCTAATCCTTCCAGCCGCACTATGGCCCTGGGGTCAACTCAACCTCTAACAGAAATGAGTACGAGGAATCTTCCTGGGGGGGTAAAGGGCGACCTGGGCATAAGGCTGACAACCTCACTGCCATCTGTGAGCCGATTGTCTAAACCAGGCATGTCAAACTCAGCTTGTACAGAGGGCCACCTCAGCCCTATAAATAATAGTCCAGGGCCGCTCTTCAAAATAGAAATATACATTCGATTTTGATACAAGGAAATTTAATTATATTTATTATTTAGGAATAATTTCAATATAATTACCTAAAGTCACATATCTTACAGTTTGTAATAACCACGTAGCCTATCTGTCAATACTTATACAACGTATTTCAGCTGTTGATTTCATAAGGTAAGAGATGAAGTTGCCCTGTGCTTAATTACTCAGACACCAAGCCATGATGAGTTGTTGGAAAATGAAGGGATAACTCCACCTTCCTTGACCTAGGCATGAGGTGAGTTAAATGGTCAGCTTCACGCCATGGCTGCCTTTCATACCCCGAAATAAGAGAAACGGTGCCCATTGGCTATGAGGCTCCTGAAATCACAATCTTGTAAACTATATTGCGTCCAGGTGTATTCTGTAAATGAAAATACCCTCACATACAACCATGACTTCTGTACAATTCAAAATGGCAAGTCAGATCTTGTATATAATACATTCTTCGTCAAAGAAGATATCTCAGTTGTGAAATCTGTTCTCTCGAAGCTGTACGGTATATAGGAACTTGAAAGAAACTCTTCACATCTGCTCGCCGAACGAACCTTCTTTGATGCGGCTCTTTCAGCCAGCTACTACTATGAGGTTTACTGCTGCAGAAGAATGGTGCAGAATCTCTCAAAAAGGACATCAAGTGCATGATAACGGTTGCTTCACTTTTGTGCCATGTTCAAGGGTGGCCAGGCCCACGTTCCAGCTGTTAGCAGAATCGATGTCTAAGCCAAATTCTTCCATCTTATAAGACTTATTAACGCTTAAGTTTACCGAGTACGACTATGTAGCAACACTTAAATCCATACTTTCTCTTTGTGGTAGCTTTCTTCTCTTCCTTCCTTCCTTCCATATCTCTAAATGTTTCATATCATGTTTTTAATTTATTTTTTTGCATCTCAATATTCCTTTCGTAATTTAGTATTTTTGAACGTGTTTCTTTTCTATCTTAATTGTATTCCCTTCTCTTTTTCTAGCATCCATCTTTTATTTTTTCCCCATAATATCTTTAATTCTTTCTTTACTCTCTTTCTCTCTTTGTTTTTTAATGGCACTCCTATGGACTGTTTCGAAAGATACATTACCGATGAGGTCATTGGATTTTTCAATTGACCTAATCCTTCCAGCCGCACACTGTTCGTGGGGACGACTGATCATGTAAAAGAAATGAGTACCAGGAATCTTTCTGGGGGAAAAGGACGGCCGGCACTTAAGGCTGACAACCTGACTGCCATCTGTGAGCCGATTGTCTGGAAAATGTTCGAGACTCGACATCTTATATCCTTACAAGCCTCTACGGCCTCTTTACCATTTTACCTTTAATCCCAATTATATTAAAATGGAGAATTCTGAAGATAGAAATACAGTTGTAACCAGGACACCGCAGTTTTCAGCATAAATAATTCGAATAATAGTAACAATGACGTTAATAATAACAACAATAATATTAATAAAAGAGGGAAGCACAAGAAAGCTAACAAAATCCCTCCTGACCACTTTTTATTGTACACCATACAGACTGCCATATTAACTCTGGTGTGGGAGTTGCAGGCTTGAACATCAGTAGCACAAACTCCTAGCTCTGTTAACCTAATTAACTCAGACATTATTGCACCTCACTTCTACTACTGTTCTACCATTCGTACCTCTCTTTCCCTTTAACTTTACATTTAAATATTCTGCACGTGCTATATTCCTAGCCCATCTTAAATTAATTGATCATTTAACTACTCGAAAATAACTGTGAAGAGAGCACAAATTGGTACCGTGAAGAAAAGGATACGTTTCCAGCGACTTGAAAGATAAGAGTAAGGGGGCCATACACTTATGGATCTGGCTCGAGAGTCCGACTGGGCTCGGGTTCCAATGAGCCAAGCTCGTCCGTGTGTGGGTCGCCAATCTTATACTTTTGTGGTGAAATTAATCAGAGCCCGGCTCCTCGCCGAGCCAAATTCGTACGTGCATGGGCCACCTAAAGGTGGAATAGACACACCATCTGCATAAATTGTTTCCTATTAAGAATGTAATGCAAAGCCTTAAAATGCAACTAAATCTTAAATATGAATGAGAAGCTAACGCAGAATGCTTCAGGTCCGACAGCTTTACAGAACACACCAATATACCGGCGAAGAAAGGGAGGAAGCTTGTCAGAAGCAAAATAATTGATTTCATGAGAGAAGAAAATAAGAATTGAAGAGGCTGATTTCGCTTGGTAAGCTAACCATGATCCCCTCAAAAATCGCTAGGTTACTATCAAAATCTGTACAGGCCTAAATTCTGTACACAGCATAAGAAAGTCCAGCTATCAGGGTCAGCCTTGAGAAGCTGAAAGTCACTCCACTTGTGAAGAAATTCACGGTCTTTTGCGGAATCTACGTAAATTGTTAGGACGCCNCCATGTAAATGAAATTTGAATTGACAAGGTGCTCCACTTTATGTACTCTTAATCCAGTCACATAGTTCAATTACCGAAGACATACAAAACACAGTTGTACAGAGGCGCTTATAAATTAGCAATTTTCACGAATATAAAGGCATCCGACGACAGAGAGGGACTATTGTTAAAAAAATCGCCTACCAGCATAATAAACGCCACATGCAAGAGGTGCCTGACCGCCTCTGTGGTCTAGTGATCAGAGTTCCTGCCTACAGATCCAGAGGTCCCGGTTAGATTCCTGGCGCTAGCAGATTTTCTGAGAAGTAGTGGGTCTGGAACTGGGTCCACTCAGCCTAGTGAGGATAGGTGAAGAGTTATTTCAAGGAAATAGCTGCTCCGGTCTAGAAAACCGAGATTAACGGCCGTGGGGATTCGTTGGGCTGGCCACGTGATGCACTCTATTCACTAAAGTTGGCACTAACTTCACCGACAAGCGGCGGTAGCTCGGTCGGTATTGTTCGCTTGCGGACTACGGGCCATGGAGTTTGTTTTTTGCAACAGGTTCCTGCTGCTTCCCGTCGGCACACCGTGTTAGTATAATAACATGCAGCACCATAATAATTTTCACTATATAGAGAATCAGGTAAGATAGGTTATGTCCTAAAATTGTAAATCTTGAAGTTCGACAAGTGGGCTCATGAAAATTCCTCACTATTCCCGTGGCGAATTTTGGGATTGAGAAATATTAGAATGAGTGTTTCATCTTTGGCTTATTTATTTCAACTGTGTAGTTTATGTAACGTCGAATGAAAAGTTGATTCATGAGCAATAATTCGGGAAGCTATTTAAAGGAAACTCTTCTGGGGTATTTTAAGTTACTCTCGTAGTTACTTCTAGGATAAATGAAGGAAATCTTTAAAATACTAAGTCAGAATAACTGGCGTTCTGACTGACGTTTTACTCATTCATCTACTAAATATGCAGGAATTCTCTCCATGCAGCAGCGAAGTTAGCTGGTTTAGTAAGAATAATATCAGATGCTTTTTTTATTTCCTCTTTCTCCTTTTTCTTTGCTCTTCTCTCTCTTCTTCGTTTCTTCTATCCCTGTTTTAGACTCAAGTCTATATCACTTTCATGTCCGCGCCATAGCTCAAGCGGTTAGTCGCTGGCTTCCCACCGCGGCGGCCCGGGTTCGATCCCGGGTCTGGTCAAGTGGGATTTGTGGAGGACAAAGTGGTGCTAGGGCGGGTTTTCTCTGAGTACTTCTGTTTCCCCTGCCAACCTTCATTACACCAATTGCCCCACAATCACCCTCACCTGTCATCTAGGGCTGGTACAACAGGCCAGAAGTGGCCGCAGTAGAAGGGACTTAGTCCCACCCCACTAGCAATAAATAAATATATATCACTTTCATAATATGCAGCATCCTTTAATAATGCATTTCAGAAATAAGTTGTAATAAAGACTTCAGAGTCACCTCCAACCAGTACCGAGGTCAAGGAAATTTGGATCTATATATCCACTGCAGTACTTAATTAGTGTAAGTACAGGGACAACTTTAACTCTTTGATAGAGATTTCATTTATTACTTTAAACAATTGAAACAGAAATAAAAAATAAGGCGATTTCAAACGTAGACTCGCCACATCCTATAAAATGAATAGAATGTATATAAATTTTACTTTCCTGGTAAACTTATTTACATGTTTAGGTGTTTAAATTATTTATAACTTTCCAATTTAGTCTCGTATCCGCCTCCATTCATTACAGTGAACATTCCAGAATGTATTAAACGCCCTAGTTTATAAACATCAGTGGTTAATCATCACCGCGCTGTTGGCATAAGCTTTCAAGCAAATAAAAAGTTGCGACCTTTCAACAAACAACAAACAGCAAACCCAGCTCGAAAATTCCCTTCAGGCTGTATCCTGGTGCAGGAGGGGAGAGGACATGATGTTGCTATTTTCCAGCCTCGTTTCACCCCTGTGAATCGGGGACCCCGTGGCATAATGGAGCTGTTCACTTTGAAGCCAAACCGCCGACAACAGGACTTGAAAATTCTCCTTTTCATACAGAAGGATAGAAACGCGTATTTGAGTACCCGCCCCTGGTGACGTAATTAGGTGCCTATTGGAGAATGCAGGCGAACTTACATACATATGTCCTAGCTTAGGGACAGTTACAAGACCTTATTGTTGATGGATGTTCTGTTATTATTATTTTTTGTATAAGCAAGTAGGTTTCTAAAGCCACGGGATAGTACAGAGAAAATCCAGAATGCCTGCCTGTCCTACTGAATGAAAATGAACATAAACAAAGCAACGTCAAAGATCCTCTGTGACGTACATTGCAAGCGTGCCTCATGGTACAGTTCTGGGCATTGAACAGGGAATTGTAACGATGAAGAAGTTTGAGTATGCACCGTGTAGATGACGTTAGAGTATGAGGAGTCCCATATTCTGGACTATAACGCCGTGTAGCCCACATCCCAGAAGATGGAAAATTGCGTATCTTCATATTCTACGGGAGGGGGGGGGCACGTGGTAGCATAGTTGGTCGAGTCACTATGCTACAAGCCGGAGGGTCGCGGATTCGATTCCCGATGAGGTAATTAGATTTTTCAAATGACGTATTCCTTCCAGCCACCCTATGGCCCTGGGTTCGATTCAACATCTAAAAGAAATGAGTACCAGCAATTTTCCCGGGGGCGAAGTGCGGCCGGCCGGCGCGTAACGCTGAGAACCTCACTGCCATGTGTTAGCTGATTGTCGAGAAAATACGGGAGTCTTGACGTCTCACAATCCTACAGTTCTCCAGGGCCTTTTACAAGGGTAGTTTTACCTTTTTACCATACCCTACGTAATTTTATTTTATTTAATTGACAGATTAATTTAAAAGTAAAGCAGAAAGTACGAGTATATTAAATACCACTTGAATATTTTTCGTGCGTGCTGAGTCCGAAATTAGGTTACGTATCTTTGCTACGCCTCTTAACGGAATAATTGAAGTAGAATTAGAAACCCCTTCCACAAATCCTGGACATTTCAGTGCGGCTCCCAATCTCTGTATTCCCCGTTCAGGTTTTCCTTGTCAGAACTGTATCTAATATCCATGAACAATCATATCCCTTCTTCTCTTTGGTATATTCAACATCTTTCATCATACTCCGCAAAGTTCATCTTTTTTCCATCAAAACCAACGTGACGTAAGAATAGGCTAACAGAGATTTTATGGATAAACGTGACAATGGGAGATGATTCGGGGATGTAGGTAGGTCTACAAAACCACATTATATTGAAAGTGTCCTACACACGTTGTGTTTGAAGAAGGCCAGGTCAGGGTCTATTGGCAAACAAAAGACGTCCTCCTTCCGTCGGAAAAGGTACACAATATTTTTCTTTACATCGGCGACTTGAGTATAGTGTAAGAGGAAGAGGGTTCTGTTAAAAGAAGGGTGGGTACAACATTTTGAGTTCTGGTATATTTATAGAGAGGCAGGAAGAGCAGGTAAGCCTAAGGCCTGAACTTATCTCATCTCCGTATAAACCGTTTATTGTGGCGAGAAACCGGCTCCTTTCTAATGCTCTTTAACCTAGAAGAAGGAAGCAGTACGTTCCTCTGACAGTCAGTACACTTCTTCGAGATTAATAGGCGCAAATTTCCAAAAAGTACCAACTGCACTTAGTAATTATTTCCGTGAGAACATTGTAGCTCACGTGAAAATCATACTTTAACGTAGGAGTTTTGGTCCTGACAACGGTGACTATAGAGGATTCTGTCTCCTGGAATATTGTGTAGTCAATTAAGAATTAACCTACAATTCGGACGAAAACGTCGCCTTTATCTTCAAGGTTGAACATAAAGATTTTTCACTTTTCCACAGGGTTCAGATCAGCTCTGGAGCTCACCCAACCTCTCATTCAATATGTACCCATAGGATATACTGGCTGGTGTGTGAAGCTGACAAATCACCTACAAGAGTGGCGAGTTTAAGAATTGTGGAAGGATACGTCCATTACCCCATACATCATCAGGACATAGTGTTTAATTCTACCCTTTACCTTTATGGTAACAACCATCCCCCGAGTTTATTCTTCTCGAATATAAATTTTAGTTGTTGCTGTGATCCAAAATTTTGCAAGTGTTGTACGTTTTCAAGGATTTATCTGTATCCGTCCTACTTGAATTTCATTTTGGTGCGATTACTTTTATTTTTGCTAGTACCTCGTGTGCTCACAAAGCAGATAGATTTTGTAATTTTCATAATCATAACCTTGAATGCTACCCGAATAAGTGAAACATATGCGATGCACTTTAGTTAAGAAGTGGATAATATTTTTGATTATTATTCTTAATGAGGTGAGACTGGGTCAACTTGATACTTCGGCCAATATTGGTTTATTGTACCAGCCCCAAATGATAGAAGATGATGAATTTGGAACAGTAAGTGGAATGAGAATTGGCAAATGAAACAGAAGTACTAGGAGAAAACCTGCCCCAGTGCCACTTTGTTCACCACAAATCCCACATGACCTGATCTGAGCTCGAACACGGGCCTCTGCCGTGGGAAACCAGCAACTAAGAGCCTGAGCTATGGCAAGGCCAAGTGAATAGCATAATCGTAGGAAAGTCTGCCTGTTCACCCCTGAACCTAAAGATGGAATGCGCTGTGTGCAAATGGACTACAGTTGAATAACGAATCCCTCAACTCCCGACGGAGGCAGAAAAAGAGAGTCACGACCACAGCGCCTACAATGCGTGTTTGATGAAGTCCAGTTGCGATCGCTGAAGCCCAGCGTTGTAGACAAGCGGGGGGGGGGATTCCTTGCAAAGAGCAAATCGCAAATTCCGTGCTCCCGCTATGCAGATGTACTACTTTTTTTATATGAGAACAAAATGTAATTTTGAGAACATGCGAAAATTTCGCTGTGATTTATGCAAATTGTAATACTTTTATGTTCGTTGACTCTTTTAACTAAATGAATGAACAAATACGCGAAATTCTCACGAACAGCGAGAGAGGGCTCTGGGTAACATTACCTCGCAATTAATTTCAAAAGAACCTGCAGTAATGGTGGGATAAGTAACAATCTATTCATTTACCGTACACATCTATTTACACCTGGTCTACAGGACCCACATGCAGGAACCGTTTAAAGCCTAGTAAATGTAAGGTAAAGCTATTCCTGTAACAGACCGTGAAGGTCCATAGGTTTATGAGATGCCGAGGCTTTAGATAGTCGGCTCACAGATGGCGGTGAGGTCAGCCATACGCGCCGCCCGCCCGTCCTTTATCCCCAGGAAGATTCCTGGTACTCATTTCTGTTAGAGACTGAGTCGACCCCAGGGCCATAGTGCGGCTGGAAGGATTAAGTCAATTGAACAAATTCAATCACCTCATCGGGAATCAAACCCGCTACCTTCCGGCTTGTAGCATAGTGCCTCAACCAACTACGCTACCATATACACCCCATTTGAAGCCCAGTGGTTACTGTATGTACCACCTGCTTTAGTATACTAATCTCTGCAATCTGCCCACAGAGTTTACTTGGATTATTTCGTATGATTCTCACAATAAACAGCTACTTTTTCCCTAAACAGCATTAAACGTCTGATCTTGTAGCGGAGGTGTAATGTTTTTCTTCTGGTTTAAGAATTAGATTGTATATATTATTTAGAATAAATTTACACGTTAAATGGTTACAAATGAAAGTGATAATAAATTTTTTCCTGTGTCGAATTAAGAACCACATTAAAAACACGTATTGTTGAGTGGAGGTATATCTTAATGCATTCGTGACTTATTGTGACATGACGCCTGAAAACCTGAATAGTTCATTGCTTGGTACTGGCTAGGTAAACAGGTTCCTGGGGAAATGAACATACACGCAATAATAGAAGAAGGTGTTTCTTTCGGTAAACGCACAATAATAGGAGTATTTGTGGAAGTGCTGTTTTCTGTTCGGTCCGCGCAAAGCAGTTAAGAAGAAGAAGAATTCAGTTGAGAATAGTCAGTCGAGTTCCAGAGTTCCAATTGAGCAGTTAGTCTAGAGTTGAGCTCTGCGAAGATAACTGGGAAGAGAGAGAAGTTGCAGCAATGCATTTGATCGAGAGTTCCTGAGTTGGCAGTTGGCAGATGATGGAGGAAGCGAGAGAGTTCAGTTGAGAGTTGAAAGTCCGGCAGAGAAGAGATGTCTTTATGTGTGCTGCAGCGCGGTGATAGTTGGAGTGTGTGATTAGGTGAGACTGTTATAGATCCTGAGTTAAAATACGTTGCCAGGATATGACTATTAAAGCCTGATAACCCTAGTATGTGTAACGGTGGACTGCAAAGTGTGTAGGCCAGAGATAGTGCTGTAATTTCATGTAGTTCTGAGTGGTGTGTATAAGGTGTCAATAAACCCAATCATTCGATCCAAACCCTGTCTAATAGTCAAAACCCCTACAGTGACAGTGTGTACTAGATGAATGTGAGTGGTTAACTTGACACCACGGCCACTTTACCTGCAGAGAATAGCCCCAAATATGCATTGGAAAGGAGGATGGCTGGGCCCCAGTTTGGAAATGGAGGTTGTGGAGAAGAAAAAGTCTCTTACTCTTATTGTGATTCGAACCCTGTAATATAAATATTTAAATTCTTGTATTCAATACAAAAGATGGAATTAACAATTGCAGCCGTCTCTTTAGCCTCTCAGATGAAAATTAATCGTGAGATATTAAATCTGATGACAATGATTATATGGAAAGGGCTCAGGTTTATTATATTAGCTCCGCTAATCTTCGGATTCCAATCCTGGTGACATAGCCTCACTAGTTCCATTTATTTATTCCAGTACTGCGTGGCCTACCCTACGGAAAGCATTCTTCAGACTAGCGGTCTGCACAAACCACTGAGGAAGACAATAACAATAAAATAATACACACCTTTAGTAATGTCTTCGTTATTAATAAATCCTTTCTGCAATGGATGGATTTGAATGATACCAGTTTCCCAGTGTCAGGTCTGAAGTTCCTTCTTTCGTAACAACACGCTGGGGGTGCCCACCTCCAGTGCCCGGTGCCGCCTCTTGCTCCTTAGCGCTCTCCAGGGGGCGGTACAGCCCACTTCAAAAAACTGCTGTAGGTTTAGTCAATTAGTATGTATTCAATAACACATCTGTGTTTCATACGCACTTCTATGTCAGACACCATTTTGGTAGACTGCTCTGCTGTCGCTATCTGTTGCACGACAACCAAACTAACAGTAGATTGGCGGGAAGGTTCAACCTTTACTACAACACCACCAACATCCATCTCAGACGTTACATATTAACAGAAAAAAATAGGAGGCATTATTTACGGAACGCCCCTAGTATTTTTTATTGCTAGTGGGCTGGAACTGAGTCCCTTGTACTGAGGCCACTTATGGCCTATTGTACCAGCCCCAGATGATAGGTGAGGGTGATTGATGGAATGAAGATTGGCAGGGGAAACCGAAGGACTCGGCGAAAACCTGCTCCAGCGCCACTTTGTCCACCACAAATCCCACTTGACCAGAGCCGGGATTGAACCCGGGCCGCCGCGGTGGGAAGCCAGCGACTAATCGCTTGAGCTATGGCGCGGCCCTCAGTTAGTATGTAAATTTGGTAATTAACAATGAGAGGTTGGGACACAGAATTAGGCTAAAAGCTATATTCTGAGAAATGATACCATATAGCTTGGTAGACGTTCACCGACGTTTCGGAGGAAAGTACTGTCTTCATTTACGGTGTCGAAGAATAAACGAAACAAACAATCAGCAAGATTACTTCTTTCCTGCTTCTTGCTGCTTGTTTGTTTTATTCTTCGATCCTGAATTTGGAGGCAGTACCTTCTTCTGGAACGCTAGTCAGCGTCTGCCTTATAACGCAGTATCGTATCTCAGAAGACAGTACCTCTCATATTCGCCGTTGGTAAGAAATTGTGATCCGACACAATTCAACTCTTTTTACGAACAAAGACGACAGAAACCCTGAAGAGCTTCTGTCCTACACGTAATATAATACTGTTCCCGTGGAGCGAGATGTTAGGTGACCTTCTTCTTCTACTTCTTCCTCTTCTTCCTACAATTCTGCGGGCTCTAATGGCAATGATGAACCTTGGCCTCTTATAAAATCGCTCGCCATTGGTCCGGCTACTGTGACGTTCGTCTCCAATTCCTAACGCCCAGTGCCTTAAAATTTCTTCAGCTAAATTATTCTTCAAAATGTCAAGACCGGTTCTGGTACCCAACTATCTTCCTATCCAAAGGGTAGTGGCGGCATTTTCCTCGGGGACAACGCAGGCGGGGCGTGAAGCTGACCACTATTTCCATATAGTGCACAAGGTCACGAATGGTGGACCTGTACCCCCAGCCCCCCATTGTGCTTCGTTGCGTAGTGCGTAATTAATTAAAGACAGACACAAATTTATCTCTTTGCCTTCAGTTGAGGTGATCAAATCAAGGAGGATGAGATAGGACATGTAGCAAGGACGGGAGGCATGAGAAATGTATACAAAATGTTAGTAGGAAAACTTGAACGGAAGAGTTCTCTTGGTAGATGAAAATGTTAGTATAGCAAACCCTCGCTAATCCGGTTACAGCTAATACGAATGTCGGAAAATCCAGATCGAAATATGAAAAATGTTCACAACTGTAGGGGTATTATAAAGGCCTAAAAATCTGGGAGGGAGATAATAAGTAGAGTTCAGCAGCAGCGTTCTGTTAAGAGGAAATTTGACAGTTCCTTCCAACCTGCATTACTACGTTGAAAAACAAATAAAACTTCTGAGTATTTTCATCATCATCATCATCAGTAATCTGTCAGACGACAGGTCCACAGTCTCTTCCAAAACAGTTCCTCCACTTGATGCGATCTAGAGCTTTCTCCTTCAAATGAGAATATCCTCTTCTGTCCCCAAGGTCATCCAGCATCTTCTTACGTCTTCTTCCTCGTCTTCTTGTCACTTCTATCCGCCCTTCTATCTTTCCTTCAATAACTTCTTTTAGAAGGCAGTTTCTGCGTAAAACATGACCAATCCAATTAGCCTTCCGTTTTCTTATTTCGTGTAGGATATTCCTCTGCTCACTGACTCTAATTAACACTTCTTCATTTCTCACATAATCGGTCCAACTGATCTTCTCCATCCTTCTCCAACACCACATTTCGAAACTTTCCAGATGTTTCTGATCTACTGCCCTAAGTGTCCATGTTTCAGCCCCATACAGAGCTATGCACCAAATGTAGCATTTCACTAGTTTCTTCATCAAATTTAAGTCTATCGTCTGTTTACAATTTTTGAATAAAAGTTCTACAGGCATATATTTTTATTTATTTAATTTCATCAACACTTTTTACATTATTAAATTTTCTACTTTTATATTCTAAGATTTTTGTCTTTCAGGGCGTTTTGCTTCATTAATCCGTGTTATCGCTTAATTCGGATGACCTCTCTTCCCCCTCCTAATTTAACTCGGAATAACGAGCATTTACTCCACAAAGTGAGCATATTATTAAAATGGATTTAAAAGAAATAGGATGTGGGAACATGTACTGGATTAATCTTGAGATAGGGACCAATGACAGACTCTCGTGAACACATTAATGAACCTTCGGGTTTCGTAAAAGACGAGGTGTTTCATTTATTAGATTTTCAGGAAGGACCTTGTTTAAATAAACTAGTCCCTCGGCTAGAACTTTTAGGGTGTGACTAGTACTGTAATCCTCTTTTCCCTATCGTTGTAATACCGTTTTCTCAAATTGAGGCATAAATTTGAAAGTGCAATATAAACTACAGAGTACCCTCTCGTGAGTAAGTACTCCATGTTAAGTGCAGTTATGGCTCTGCTCATATCTTAACCGGGGGGTTCGTGAGAGTAAGCAATCTTTGTCATTTCACAAAATTGAGAGCTGACGACCCTTTTAGCAATTTACTGGCGAGAGAAGAGCTTATCGCTGAGCAGATGAAGACAGAATGTGCAAGTAATCCACTCAGGAAGAATATTTGACCATATTTTCTACATGATTCTGTTTGAAGGGGCAGTGAAAAGCCTCCGTGCTCAAATCGAACTAATTTTTGGATTACGTAGTTTTCTATCAAGAGTTCATACCTATTTCTCTGTACTACAAGGACACACCCATGAATTCTATCTCGCAATTTATGAGGGCTACGCTTCCGCCGAAATGAGCCGGGTTGGCTACCAGAAAGTGACTGGTTACGGGCTGGGGTACTGGAGTTTAGTTCCCACTAGGGGCACATATTTTTCTCTTCTTCATCACATTCATACTGGGTCTGAGGGTCACTCAGCCTCCAAACCAATAATTACCAGGAGTTTCTCTCCGATGTTGAAAGCGGCCCGTCTCTAGCTCCCGGGAATAAAAACAGAGTGGAACTTTACCTCCACTTCCCCATTCACCTTCATAATGCCGTGTCCAAATGCAGGGCCAACATTACCTTCTTGCCCTTCGTCCAGTGGGTAAATATAAGATGACGTTATCCCTGTGTTTAACTAATTAGGCACTACGCCAAGAAAGCTTATGTGGGAGTTGTAACCGAAAGGCCACCATGCACTAGATTTAGGAATAATTATATTATTAATACAGAGATTCAGTTACGAGTAGCAGGTAATAGGTAAAAACAGTGGGACCTAGTCGCATTCCTGCTCGCAGGAAACTCCATCTTCTCAGTTATGCTGTTTTGACAGGAACAACCCCGTTACTTTTCCTGCAAATTTTGCTTGTAAGGGCGACAACGGTGATCTTTGAGAATGCTATATGTGACAGCTTCTGTACCTCGTAAACTTAAAAGAGGCGTGCTGGAGACACACGCTAAGCGCAGCATCCATCACCGAGTTGTCAAAAAGCTCCGTTAGGACTTTAAGGGCCAAAGTCACATACTGCATTTAACTGACTGGAGATTAAGGAATTGTAGTAAACTCCCAAATTTTAAATATGCGCGATTGGTACAATTTAGAGGAGTGTCATAGTACAGGAACCGACGGACGGAGGACCTGAGGGTATTGAGAGAGATTAGTCTCTGCAGTCAGTTGTCTGTCAGCTCTTAAACTATTCGGACACCATGACATGTGTCACTGCGGTTTCTTCTTTATAAAGTCTAAATCGACACGAAAGACAAGACTGAGTCTGAAGAAAACAGTCTTCTGGGATTTGGCACCGTGTATATATGGTGTTAACCGACGTTTCGGTNACACAGTCTGCTTTTACCGGTTCTCGCGGTCTCTTCGCTTGCAGATTTCTTATATTTTTTCTTCTACCCTGAAGATGGAGGCGATACGTTCCTCCGAAACGTCGGTTAACACCACATATACACGGTGCCAAATCCCAGAAGACTGCTTTCTTCATAGTCACCGCCGTGAAAGCCTCAAATCTTACAAGACTGAGTCTGTTGCACCTGTTCACGCTGGTTCGCTCGCTGATTTCTTCTTGTCTTCTACCCTGAAGATGAAGGCGATACATTCCCCCGAAACGTCGGTTAACACAATATCTACACAGCGCCACATCCCAGAAGACTACTTTCTTCATAGTCACAGCCGTGTAAACCTCAAATCTTAAATAGAAGATAGTGTTTTCGGTGGGGTCCGTACAAAATAGTTATGAAGAAGAATTCAATTGAACAGCATAGAGTGGAGAGTCGAGTTTCGGGACGCGAGCCTACCAGGATATGAACTCAGAAATTAACTGAATCGAGTCTTCGGAACAGGCAGTTACAAAATAATGGTAAAAAAGTAATTAGGCTGCGAAAACAAGATTCCATGTGTGATTTGAAGTGACAGACTGTTATGAATCTGTTGCCTGGATACGACTAGTGAAGAGAGTGTACCCTAGTGTGTGTGTGCGTAACGATGAACTGGAAATTGTGTAGATCAGCGATAGCGCTGTATTGCCTGTAGACCCGAGTGATGTGTATAAGGTAACAATGGATCTAATCATGAGATCGAAACTCTGTGTTATAAGTCACGCAGTAACGCCATGCACTTGACAACACTGAAACTGTTTCTAAGTAATTAAAATAAGATAAGAGTAAACAAACATCGTGTATAAGGCTCGAGTGCTGTGTCGTGTAGATTTAAATCTGCCGCCACATAACATTCTGGATTAATATCCATTCATGTATGGGGAAAATAAAATCTGTTTCATTACGTGGTTGGTCTTAGGAATTAAAATTTTAAAGCAAATAATTCAAGAAACCTAACATAAAAACTTAACCGCCTGGAGTTCAAGTTGCCATGACTAGCGAATTACACGGCTTTCCATTACTAACATTTGTATAAAGAGCTTGTAGAGCTAGAGATTTAATTTATTATCATATAAACGTCTTGGTCCGTTTGTACAAGCTTTGAGACTGTGTAACCCATAGGCATGACCGCAATGGACCGTGTACAGCAATTTATAAGCGGGGCCTATTAATAATTTCTGTGCTATATATAAACCAGTTGAGTTGAATTTATTATTGTATAAAAGTTGTGTTTGGTAGTTACATCTCTGCGTGCAGCTGAGACTAACACGGACATTTTATACTGTACACACATACATATGAAAACTGGAGACCTACTGAAGTAATCATTGAAAATCCTGTTTACTTCCTTCCAGTCAGTAATATCAGTAACGCGTTTTACACGTATACGCCTTGATACATGGAAAGAAAATCAACATTAGACCCATATCGCCATAACATTCCTGAAATCTTCTATTGAGAACGAAATAATGAAGGTTCAGACTGTAGAGTAAAAATGATCTGGTAATAGTACTAGTATAGCAGATCTAGAATCTACTCGTAAATATAATAGGTTAAATTGTCCTATGTGTATAACCAATAAATTTGAAAAATTTCCAGAAATTTGCCTATAAACAGCAGGCCTTGCTCAAGTTTTACGGACTATTTGTGTCCAGTAGAAATTAAATACAAATACATTTTCCGCTATCAGAAAAATCCAAGAGAATTTGGATCATTTTTAAATTAAACCTTTGTAGAGTTAGTCAAAGTCATAGTCAAAGTTACTTTACAATTGGCCGTTTACCGCCAATCACTTTTTCTTGGCACCAAGCCCCTAGAGGCTCACGAAAATAGATTATTTTTTCAACTGAAGTCTTGAGGTCATAGTTCTTATGTAATATCCTCTCTGACGAAAAGATGGGTTCGCCTCTTATGAATATGATTGGGCTTTCGTCAAGTGTATCTATCCCACATATAATATGTTATTGAAAATTCTCACTTTTGCACTATATAAAAGTCGCCTTTCACTCCAAACGTTGCAACGCAGATCATGCCTATCTTAAGTAACTTATGCTACAACGGCAGCTTAGTTACTGGAATGGCTGTAATCTTAACCACCGCCAAGTTTAAGCCTCATATATTTTTCATCTCTGATTTCTCCTTTTCCTATACTGCGAATTAATGGCTAATTCTCTTCTAAATAATATATAAAAGTGTAGTTTGTACCTCATAGGAAACGCCTTATGTCTCCGCTACAAGACCCAACTGGTTATTGCTGTTCGTGGATATATTTGTTATTTATTTTGAGAACGATATGAAATAAACAAACGCAATCTGTGGACAGAATATAGACTTTTATTGTGTTAAATGAGGTGCATGTAAGAACCACAGGGCTCTAAAGATTTAAAATATGTATTGTAACGGATGTGATCAACGCTTTACCAGGCAACAGCTGTGTATACAAGGTCCATCACGCAAAAATAGAGGAAGCTATGTTTTCTATAGATCCGACCGACGCGCCAATAGACTGCCTGGATCACGTGATATGTGTTTACTGTAGGTCCATGTCCGTTCCGCGGCTATATAAGTAACAGTAACAGAATTCGTTCCAGGGCAGTTACGAGTCAGCCGTAAGTTGGAGGAGTGAGTCCAGAAGAATTTTTAGTTCCGAGGTTCCAGAGTGATGCAGACGAAATAGCAACATAACTCCAGTGATTTGAAGTGCTAATTTCTGTGTTGAAATCCGTTGCCAGAAGGGGACTAGTAGCAACTGAGAATCCCAGTGCGTGTGCAACGGTGAACTGGAAAGTGAGTAAATAACGATAGAGCTGTAATTGCGTGTAATTACTGGTGCTGTGTATCAGGAGTAAATTAAACCGTTCATCCAATCCAGAACCCACGTTATTAGTCTCGAATACAGGTGACTGTATTAACTTCACATATTAGAACCTTCTACGCATGGACAATAACATAAAATAGGCCACGGTAACTTCATATTCCTTCTATGAGTAAGTTATGTTAATATTTATGATAAGAAAGTAAAAAGTAAAAGTAAATGTATTTTTGTAACAGGCCGTGGAGTCCCATACTGTTTTCAGGTGTTGAGGTTCCCACATTTTCTAGACAATCGGCTCATAGATGGCGGCAAGGTTGTCAGTCCTACGCGCCGTCCGCCCTTTACCCCCAGGAACATTCTAAGAATAATCTTGGTACTCATTTCTGTTAGAGGCTGAGTCGATCCCAGGGCCATAGTGCGGCTGGAAGGATTAGGTCAATTGAAAAAAATCCAATGACCTCATCGGGACTTGAACCCACGACCTTCCGACTTGTAGCATAGTGCCTCAACCAACTTCGCTACCGCGTACCCCTAATATTTTTAATATGTGGCTGTAAATTTAATACAAAGCTTGCCATTGAAATACCACATGAATATGCAATTAACCAACTCAGCAGAAGACACGGCATAAATTAGGATGTATTCAGATCCGTACTGAAAACAGTGTTCCTACCCTGACTCTCAGAACGATGGATAATATTTTTTGATGCTGAGTGTACCTTACTATATATAGTTATATTCATTATTCGTGTGCTCTGGACGCCAGGTGAAAACAACTTGCTAACATTGTAATGAGCTTAACCACCTGCTCTTGAATCCGTCATTGCGTTGTACATAGCAGGGCCGTATTACCTAACTCCTTACTAATATCACAGGGTTTTTTGTATTGCTCTTTTTATGCGCCAGCACCCCCTTCCCCTTCCGCCCGCTTTTCAAAGGCGCTTCCATTCCATTCACTCAGAGCAGGGGTTTCCTCTATACGGCACTACGGAATATATTATAACCTAGCTACAACACACCGTGTGCTCTACCAGGACTTTGACCGTTAAGACTACTGTAAGCGGTAGGAACTATGATACAGTTTCTGATTAGCTAGCCGTCCCTCTACAGGCCCTGAATTTGTATTAGAGCATAATCTCTTAAATCCCAAGAAAGTTCCAGCTTTTATTCCACTCGAAGACTGCTTGATATATTCAGAAGCTCTCATTACTGTACTTTGTCCTTAACCAGTTGAACCCAGTATACAACTTCACACCCAGAAAACTAGTTTAATATTGTCCTCCCATCTACTCTTGTGTCACGTCAAGTGTTATTTTCCCATCATATTTTTAATCCACCGCAAATGATTCATTGGAGGATCGCGGTAGAGTAGTTGGTTGAGGCACTGTGCTACAAACCAGAAGGTCCCGGTTTTGATTCCCGATGAAATCATTTAATTTTTTCAGTTAACCTAATCTTTCCAGGCGTAATATGGCCCAGGGGTCGACTCAGACAGAAATGAGTACCAGGAATCTTCCTGCGATGTAAATGGCGGCGGTCCGGGTTCGAGCCCGGGTCATGTCATGTGGGATTTGTAGTGGACAAAGTTGCAATGGAGCAGGTTTTCTCCAAGTACTTCGGCTTCCTCTGCCAATTCTCATTCCACTGACTGCTCCACACTCATCATCTATTGTCCGGGGCTGGTACAATAGGTCAATCAGTGGCCGACGTACCAAGGGGACTCAGTCTCGCCCCAACCCAAGAAACCAAAACAAGAAGTAGACGCTTTAGCTCGTTATAAAAACATGAGATAATAACGGGCATATACAGTTTTTACGGTGAAGATCAATACGTATCGCTGTTATTGCAGATGAGAGTTACGTCGTCATGATTTAATAGAAATAGGTTTGTTAGGGAAAGTTCTCCGGCTTCGTCTATTTGCTTCTGCGGCCGTTTACGGCCTTGAATTTAACTTCATTAAGCCACATTTCAGTTTAGCACAGAAATGTAAAGCCGCTTTCACACTGCTCCGAGTTGTTAAATCTCTTCATTTCTAACACATTTTGCTACATACTGTACCCTTCTTCAAATGCTAAAGTACTCATATCAAGAAGACTGAAGTTGGCGGGAATATAGGACAGATGATGGATGTATACTTGATTTTAGCCGGAAATTCTGACAAGATCGCTTGTTAAATGTAGGCGTAAATGTAAATGTTAAGCCTAATGTTGAAATTGATCTTAAAGAAACAGGATTTGATATTGTGGATTTTATTTATCTGAAATAGTAATAGTGGAAAATACAGCAATGAACCTTCTATTTGAATGAAAACCGGAGAATTCCTCTATCAAGTATCATTCTCGAAATTTCATTAGTAATTATACAGCCATATTTCATTGTATACTGGGAACCGGTATAGCTCAGTCGGTATAGTGAATGGTTACGAGCTGGATGGCTGGGGTTCGATTCCCCTCAGGAAATAAGGATTTCCTTCTTCTCGACTATGTCCTGCTTGATATTGAGCTCACACCAACTTCCTATCCAGTGGGTACAGGGGGCGCTTTTCCCAGGGGGTAAAGCAGCTTGTACGTGAAACTGATCACTCATGTTCATCTAATGTCGAGGTTCAGAATGGTCACATTGGTCTTCGTGGCGTGGTGCTTAATTAATTACTCGCAGAAACAACTTTACCTTTTGTTATCTCTTTTGACGTTACATAAATTTAGCAATTCATATTGCATTGTGAGACAGCAGAGTTATAAATTTATTCCGTTGCAGGGATGCAAAACTGAGGCACGGCTTCTTGCTACAGACGAAGTTGACAGAAAACGAGAAGATCGTGACAAAGCATGTAAGTACTTGATGTGTTTGATAGAGACATAGAATAGATTTAACCAATGGATAGAGGGGCTTTTGTGATGATTCGTGTGGGCAGTTGGGTCAGGACACAACACATTAATCTCCTGAACAGAAGGAGATGAAGTGTAAGGACGAAAGTCACCAAAAGAAGAAAGGAAAGACGAAATTCAGTTGACAGGGACAGAGAGGTTAGTCTCGTGTTTAGTAGCCACGGAGCCAGAATCTCAGACTTCGCAGTTACGTCAGTCCTTGCGACTTCTACACTCATATGTATTTCCATTCATCAGTACAGTCAGTTTACTTTCTGGCCACCAGTCCGCGTGTTTCACCAAGCGGACACAAAATGGCGGAGGCACATCTTCCACTGCACATTGCGCGAAGTGCTGTAACACTTGGTGTTTTGAACTCAAAGAGAGAAGGAAATGAACATATTAAAAGAGACAGAGAAGAGAAAAGAAAGAAGGAAAAAGGGAGAGGCATGGTGAAAAATAAGAAAAATTATAGAGAAATAGTGAGAAAAAGAAAGGAAGTACAAAGAAAGGGGAAAATAAGAAACAAACACGCAACAAGGAAGAAAGAAAGAAGGGTAAAGAACCTAAGAAGAAATAAACTCACAAAGAAAGAAAGAAAAAGAAAAGCGAAAGAATGAAGGACTGAAGAAGAAAATCAAAAACACACCAAAAATGTAACTGGAAGGGGGTAAGAGCAAGTAAAACAGGGAGAGAATGACGTAAATACGAAAGGAACAAACAAACATGCGAAGTAAAGGAAGGGATTTAGGGAGAAATGGGAGGAAGAAGGAAGGAAAAATGAAGGAAACCGTAACAGAAACCGTGACAGGGGGGAAGGAAAGAGGAAGAGTGTGAAGAAAGAGTGAGCCAGTGTAACCCCTCATAAACCCAGAGAGGCTGTGTTGGTTCTATAGTAGCACGTTAGCTAATAACGTCGCATTATGTGGATAAACGGGAGACACACAGGGCAAATAGGATGCATATTTTCAGGGTTTAGTGTCAGAGCTATAATTAGGTTTGGATTTAGGGAGGCGCTGTCGCCCGCGGGATCCAAAGGACTGAAATGCAATTCACAGACATTACTGAGACGTTTGCTCCTCCGAACTGGCGAAAAGTTAGTTTCTATTTCTAGTTATTTTAAGAAATAAGAAAAAAAGTCATGAACTAAATTTTTTGTTACTGACGCGGTCTATATAATTTGATTGCCCCGGGGTCACCACAGCTGTGAACCCAACCCTGACTCTAGTGGGGGGTCTGCAGTGGTATAAGCTACTATATACCTTATGTGTTTTGAGTCAGTAGTTTATATTCTCTGCTATTTCGAACAGAAAGTGTCTAACCCAGCCTCATGAGAATTTCCACAGCTCGATAAAAGAGATGAGTCGTACTTTCTCGTGTTATTTTTTAACTTGTGACGAAAGCGTTGTGCACAAAATTGTACATTGTGATCAATGCATCATGTTTCGAAATGGATATGCTACAAAGAAAAATGACTAAAATGAACGGTGTTCTTTGTTCAAAAAGTCTCGAAATGTCTCTCATTTCGTAGTAATGACCTGTTGAATCTATGTAACCACCCGACCCTATAAAATTCTAAGTTCCACGTGCGGTATACCGTCTGCTCTTTACCACTATGGCACTATTTGATGTTAATCAACAGTTATTATGGGGTATGCTGTGGCGTAGTTGGTTGAGGCAGAATGCTATAAGCCGGAAGGTCGCTGGTTCGATTCCCGATGAGGTCACTGGATTTTTCAATTTACCTTATCTTTCCAGCTACACTATGGCCTTAGAATCGACTCAGCCTCAAAGAGAAATGAATACCAGAAAGATTCCTGGGGTAAAGGGCGGCGGGCGCTTAAGGCTGACAACCTTGCCGCCATCTTTGAGCCGACTGTCTAGAAGATGTGGGAGCCTTGACCACTTACGGCATATTTATAGCTAGTTTTTCATTCAGTCTTCCTGATTTAAATTTCTCAGGATGAAGACCCTTGCTCTGGAGGCCCAAGCCCACCAAAAATTACCTTCCCAAATTATACGAATCTTAATTAAACTAAAAAAGTTCCGAAAACCTTACTCACAGTTGTTCACAAAACTCGATAAGGTCAAACAAAAGATTCTTTGATGAACTACCAAACTCGTAAGCAATGACCAGGTGTCAGATAACTTCCATAAGAGGAATGAGGTAAGAGATCGTGGGTCTTGTATATTTCCCAGTTTCCCACTCTTTGGAGGCAAACCAGCTCTTATGGACTGTATAAGATATTATGTTTATTGTCTCGATCTCCACAGAGTTGCATAGAAATAAATGGTGGTAGTTTATAAGAGCAATGAACGAAGAAATTTGTGGTCTCGTGACACTAGGAAGTGCAGAAATACAAACAGGATCCACACCTTGAAGATACATGATACAGACTCCGTCTTCAGTGCAAACCATATATTACAGGTCTTTCGTTTTGCTCTCATTTACACACTACATGTTTCGGTTAGATGGTTGTCTTGATGAATACCTAAGTATTTTGTGCTGGGAGATTCAGGTATTTGTATTTTATTAAAGAAAACTGCAGGACATTGTTCTCTTCTTAGACTGAAGTTTACTTGCACTGACTTGGTTTCGTTGATTTCTATTTTCCATGTATTTGTCCACTCTTGTATTTGATTTAGGTGATTTTGCAAAGTGAAGGTAGCTATTGCTGGATCTGTGTTGGCTGAGAGGATCACGGTATAATCCGCAAATGTGCCCATTGTTGTGTTGGCATTGACTGGTAGGTCTGCTGTATACAGTAAATAAAGTAGCGGGCCCAAGACACTGCCTTATGGTACACCTGATTTTATTGCAAAATTTTTAGATATGCTATCATTGATTCTTGTTCTGAACTCTCTGCCATTTATATAGGATTTTTTTTTCCTGTGGCGCTACAGCCCCAATTTGGACCTAGGCCTACCTCCACGAAACTCTCCGTTTCACTTCGGTTTACTAGATCTTACACATTCGGTAGGACTCCTTGGGCGAGTGATCAGTTCGTCGCAAGGCCTCTACCTGCAGATAAACACAGAAAAATGCACACAAACATCCATGCCCTGAGTGGGATTCGAACCCACAATCCCGGCTTCCGAGCGAGCGAAGATAGTGCAAGATATAGGATTTTTGTAAGTGGAAATAAGTGATGGGCAGATATTTTTTGATTTTGTAGAGTAGTCCTGCATAGCTTACCTTATCAAAGGTCCGTTACAATATAATTCTTGTTTTCATGAGAGGTAACGAGTAATTGTCGACTTCTCAAGAAAGACCCTACCCACCGAGTTGCTTTAGTTTAACTTCTTTGGTGAACTATTTCTGAAGTTCCCTTCTTGATTTGGACATCCCTGACATGAATATGGTAAAGAGGCTTTTGGTGGTTACATAGAAATATAAACCCGTATGTTTCGATTCACCTGGCTGGCTCAACGCAGACCCTTCTTCTATGGTTGTGGCTTTGAAGGTAATGGAACCCCTACCATTTTAAGGGGCTGTTGAACTTGTCAAAGAAGCCCCGAAGCTGCCTTCCTAAGATGGGCAACTTCCATGCATTGCACGGGTTTCACAAAATCCATTCATAGGCATGGATACTGCCGACTTCAAGTTTCCGGTTTCGAAATTATTCTCGACTGCCATACGACTGCACTGTGTAGGGAACGTTCAGGTTTTACCTTGTTCTCAGTAGTCCCAGTCCGGTTGTTTCCAGACTCTCCGTAAAGCTAGGAGCTTGAGTATATGGACCTTATCATCAGTAATTGCATTACGGCCACACAGCAATGAAGGAAACACATACATTTCTACCATTCATGTGTGCAATGATGATAATAATGTCACGTGTATTAGTGACTAAAGAAGGGGATCTGATTGGTAAATGGATTTATTAATCATCTACAGGTGGTAAATACAAATAGTTATTACACTATTGCTGATTTACACAATCTAAGATCACACCACAAAAATATTCGCAGTCCATTTCCACTAGTCTCCACTATCCGTTTTCTTGCAACGTATTTATAACACGGAAACTTTAAGAGTCTCATTAATTTACACTCTGCTGATATCGCTTACTACAGCACATGGAATGTCACACATTGTCTTCTTGGAGCAGTCTAATTCCTTCTACGACTTCTGGCCACACTACTTCTGCCTTGGAACTTCGGAATTCTCTCTCTCTCTCTCTCTAGTCTGATCTAGCTAAAAGTGGACTCGCGTTATATAGACGTGGCACGGACCAACGTGTAGAAAACACAATCTCTATTGTTGAAACACCTCTGTTGGGGTTATCACGTGATGGCCATCCAGCCATTTCATTGGCGCGCTGACTGCTGCTTAGCAACGAGCCGTAACTTTCGTCCACTGAGAACACAATTTCCATTGTTGCGTGTTGGAAAGTGTTTACAGAGACATTGTCTAACAATGCATCACAACAATAATAATGGTTCAATAGAATATTTATTATTTATGTGCCGAGTCAACAGCCACAAGGGCAATTACGGACAAAGAACAGTGTAGGTACAGGTGATTACTTTATGGGCAAACACAACATAAAGTCAAAGGCAAATTACACGCAAGCACTGGAGGATAAAACACATTAATACAGAAAAGTAAACAAACAAAGATGAAGAGAGGTAACAAGGGCAGGATAACTGAGACTACGTAACACAGAATATTAGGATTGTGAACAAATATTATTAACAATTTTAGGTTGAAGAGTATAAATGTGATTGAGAGAAACGGCTCCGATTGCAGACGTGTGGAGATAATAATAATAATAATAATAATAATAATAATAATAATCCAATCCAAATTTTTACTTACTATATGTTTATACAACAGCCTGAAGGTCAATTATAGAACAATATCGAAGAAAAATGGGATGAAATTTACACATACACAAATATAGCAAACCAACGCAACTCGGGCAGCAATTAAAATTCAAGAAGTCAATAATAAAAATAAACTGCACGGAGGAAGTTCTTAAGAAAGCACAGGGACAACTTTACCAGTACGTAATAAAAAAGTGAGTGATGCAGGTTATCTAGTTTTGTCTTATTATGGAAGATACTTATTTACGTTGTGTTGAAGGTCTTATTTACATGACTATTGAACACACAACCACATGCAAACCATGATGTTCTATTATAATTGTACAGCATCATAGCCGGGCGTGAACACTGAGGTTCTGTCTCTCTTCCCAGCATTAAGTTATAGTCCCTGTAGTCTGACACACAAAGCTTAAGCCACGAAATGAAAATTATAATCATAATTATTAGTCAAACGTAATTAAGAAAACGAGGGTAAATTTAACACTTTCATTGATATTTCAATCTTGAAATAACATTCAAGTATAAAAACTGATAGCGTCCGCCTCAATTGAGGTCATATTTCTGTGCGTATGAGCGAAACAAAATCTACAAACGTGCCTCTTGAATAACAGCAATATACGTGACAAATGTATAGGTTATGAAGGTAAATATTTTATGTTCTTAAAATGGTGGATGAGAATACTCTTCTGGCTTGCGTGCCAAAACTTTTTGAATTCGTTAAATAAAATATTCTTACAGTACCAACCAAGTTCCTTCTGTCATTCAAATTACTAGATAATAGATAAATTAATAATATTAAGAACGTCTTTTAACATTTTTTCATATTTTCAAATTACAGGCCGAAACTCCAAACCGGCTTGGAAATATCATGCGGTAGTAAGGACCGCCAACATGATATGTTTCCTTCTGACCAATAAAACTGAAATCATAATTGAAGTATCTGTGAAAAAAATATAAGTTATTTCTTCTAAGGGTACCCTGTGACAGGCCGAGAAGGTCCATAGAGTTGTGAGACTTCGAGGCCCCCACGTTTGCTAGACAATCGCCTCACAGATGGCGGTGAGGCTGTAATTTCTCCTACATTTCTACATAACGAATGCCACAATTTCGAACATTTATGAAGTAATTTTATGATATTGTCTACACTTGTCTGATTGCTGCCTTCTTCACGATAGTTTTTATTTGGCTTATATTTCAACTCTGAAAATGGAGGCGACCTACTCCTCCGAAATGTCTGGTGACTATCACTGGACTACTCTTCAATAAATACTCTTTGTTCATCAGCGTTTCTTTCCAGTTAGTTGAAGAAACACCTAAAAATTTCCTATCTTCACTTTTAAAACAGGATAATACAACACATTATCTTCGTCCCATTCTGCTTGTCTTAAACTACAAGTATAATGATGAGTGTATTTTAAGCACATCTTTCTGCGTTGTTCTCCTAATAAAACTGCTTTTGAACATGAAGCCCTCTGCGAGAAATGCATGTTCGCAATTCTTATTTTCCTGACATAGCAATACGAACTCATTAATTATCCCACTGCTTTTCACCATATAATTAAATACCTTATCCTGGTTCTCCCCCCGAATGTGAGTAGATTTTGAAGTGTCTTGTGAGCTTTGACAGTCGGCAGGTGTGCTGTTTGATACCTCACTCTCGCTCGCATGAGCACATGCAATCAGGAGAGAACGCACGCAAGTAAGCATGCATGTCGCTTGTACTTCTCCTTGCATGTGATGTGCCCACGACAGCTGCGTGAGGATTCACAAAAACCACCGCACAGTGCGTCTAGTCGTCTGTCAGGGATACAGTCGCGACATAAGAAATTGGGAAGTCTTTTTTGTCATGAATATTCCATCATTCCCTCGTTTAGAGAGCGCTGATTATGTGTGACACATTACGTACTTCCTGAGGGTAACTACACAAAAAGTAGGATTTGATAGCAGCGGTTGTTATGAAGAATTCTGCCTTCTGGGACATAATGCCGTGTAGTCCGTTTGAAGTCAACCGACGTCTCGGAGGAACACATTGTCTCCATCTTCAGGGTCGAAAAATAAACGAAACAAGAAACCGACATGAAGTAGATAAAAACAAAGCCAAACTCTGAAGATAGAGGCGACATGTCCGTCCAAAGAACCATTACATTTTCAGCGGGCTATATAGCGTTATATCCCAGAAGAGAGGACTCTTCAACTACATGAAACCTTCCAGCATATATATGTATTTCATAACCAAACTCTTATCTAATAAACCAGGCCATGTACGAGTATGTAAATTTCGATCACCACATCTGGAAAGTTTCGAAATGTGGTGTTGGAGAAGGATGGAGAAGATCAGTTGGACCGATTATGTGAGAAATGAAGAAGTGTTAATTAGAGTCAGTGAGCAGAGGAATATCCTACATGAAATAAGAAAACGGAAGGCTAATTGGATGGGTCATGTTTTACGCAGAAACTGCCTTCTAAAAGAAGTTATTGAAGGAAAGATGGAAGGGCGGATAGAAGTGACAAGAAGACGAGGAAGAAGACGTAAGAAGATGCTGGATGACCTTGGGGACAGAAGAGGATATTCTCATTTGAAGGAGAAAGCTCTAGATCGCATCAAGTGGAGGAATTGTTTTGGAAGAGACTGTGGACCTGTCGTCTGACAGATTACTGATGATGATGATGATGATGATGATGATGAAGGAATTTCTCTCATGTACCAATGCTTCTACCTCTGTACGTAGTGAAGGATGTAACCCGATTATATGACTGATGACACTATTAAAAAGTATAAAATTTTAAAATTCTTGGTTGTTTATATATGAAATGTACTGATAAATATTTCGAATAAGTACGTTTACAACAACATTCTATTTTTTAATGTAAATCCAGTAATGCGAACGATTCGATACTCTGAACACATAAAAAGTAACATGTCACTGTTTAATTTGGATTATCGAGGTTACACTGTATTGATAATCATTCCAGCATACATCATCATGAAAACAATGACTAGATTATCGGATGAATTAATATGGTTTATGTAATGTTGATACGAGGAAGAGTCAGTAAATAGATCACAAATGGAAGTAAAACAGCTGTAGTGGGTAAATAGGTTCTCTATGTCCATCTCTAGGTAGCAGCACAGGCAAGCTTCATGACAGTCTCGGTACCAGACGCGCATGCGCATGTTCAGATGCTGGTTTCCGTGATGAAAATGGCGACCGTGCTTGGTAGGAGTACTACCAAAGAGCAGCGTTCTGTTGTGTGTTTTTCTGTAGGCAAAAGGACTCAGTATCAAGGATATTCATAAAGACACGTTTCTTGTTTACGGTGGGAAGTGTTTGTCGCTTAAAGCGGTTCACAACTGGATCGATAAATTCTCTCAAAGGAATTCGGATGTCGAAGATGATGCCTGATCAGGTCGCCATTTTGAGATTCCTACAGAAGAAATTGTGCAGTGAGTTGAAGAGTTTATTCGAGCTGACAGGCGGATAACGATAGATAGTGTAGCAACTGCACTGAGGCGTTCCAGTGCTTTAGCATAGAGCATAATGCATCAGAGGTTGAAGTTCCGGGAAGTGTGGGCACGGTGGGTGGCCAGAGAACTGAAGGATCGAGAAAAAATTAAACGAATGGGCCAGTCCTTGCAACGTCTTTTGCGGTATGCAGATGAAAGGGAAGATGTGTTTAACAGGATTGTTACTGGGGACGAATCATGAGTGCATCACTACCATCCCGAATCAAATCGCGCTTCAGTGCAATGAAAACATTTCAGTTCACCATGAACCAAAAGTCTAAGGTTATGAGTATGTCATCAGCTGGCAAGGATATGCTTACCATTTTTGGGGATTCTCAGGAAGTACTGTTAGCTCATTTTCAGAAGCGTGGTGAAAATATGAATTCTGCATCGTCTTGTGAAGTTCTATTGAAGTTTCGGGAAACAATTAGCAGAAACGTCCAGTCCAACTGGCAAGAGGGGTATTGCTTCATCGTGTTAATGCAAGGTCCCATACAGACAGAGCAGCCTAGGAGAGAAGTCAAAACTACAGTGGGAACTTCTTGAATATCCACCTAAAGACTGAAATTTGCCTCTAGTGACTTCCACATATTTGGTCCTCTAAAAAGCCACCTGGTGAAGAGGTTGAAACAGAGGTGCTTACGTGGCTGAGACAACAGTTGAAAGACTTCTACGCTGCGGGTTTCGACGCGCCGGTAAATGGGACAAGTGTATCAATATTGCTGGAGGTTCCAGAAATAAAAGTTTTCCCCACATTCGACTCTCATATGTTTTACGTTTTATATCCATTTGTGACCTACTTACTCAATCTGCTTAATATATCGACACTGTGCGTGTTATTTAGCTTGGAATGAAGTAAGAAGTAATTTCCTTGAATTGCAAAGGAAAAGGTGGGAACTAAAGTAATCTTGCTGCCCTCTTGAAGTTCAAATAAAAACCTGAAAATCTCAGGCAGTAAAATTGGTTTCAAGGTCAGACTCGACCCTCGTACTTCCGGAACACAAATAGAAATATGACGACCAAGCCAACATCCTGAATAAATACAAACAAATAATTTTCCCTATCTAATTACACGTGTGGAACTAATTTAGTACTTCCACAACTAACTCCATGAAGCAGTCATTATAAAGGAGATAAGGATCGTCAAGCTGCACAATAAATTACCCGCCTTTTAAGGAACCCGGAGTTTCGTTGCCATAACCCCTATCCTGAGCCACATGAATCAACTCCACATCTTCGTATCCTGTTCTGTTCTTGTATATCACCCAAGATGTTTCTTCCCTTCACTTTTCCCAAAACCCACAAAATAGAAACAAAACAAACTCCGTGACTTTAGTCCGCAAGCGAACTATACCGACGGAACAACCCAAACTTTGTATTATATGTTTTCCAGCTCCTTTATCTTTTTAATAATATTCATTCAGTTATACAAATTATGAAGTTCTTGAAAGTGTATTTTTCTCAGGTGTTTTATTACTTCTTCCCACTTACGTCCAAATATTTTCCTCAGCAGCCTCTTCGCAGACATCCTCAATGCACATAGTCACTTAGGGAAGCGACGAAGTTGCACAAACTTGCATATGTCTGGTAGAACTACAGTTGCATATATTTTAATCTTGATGTCTTTAGATAACGGACTGAAAGTTAACATTTACTTGACCTAATAAAAGCAAGCTCTTCCCGAGCTTTCAAAAAGTAAAGTTATCCTTGTATCCATGTAATTAAGCATCACGCCCTGAAGGCATATGGGCGTGGAGGTATAGTTCTATTATTCTTGACCTCGGCAATGAATGAAATTGAATGGTCAACTTCACGCACTTGTCGCTTTACACAGGGCAAAAAAAAAGCCTCCAATACCAAATGGATAGGAAGATTTGTGGACCCCAAAGTCGGTCTGGAGGCTATAGATGAAAGAAAAGACTCTTCCCCTGCCAGGAATAGAATCCCGGTCAACCAGCTTGTATCCCAGTCACTATACAAAATCACCTAACTCGAGATTCAAGGTCTTTAATTATTTTGTTGAGTGTCCTACTTTCGAAATGTAAAATAACGGGCTAAAGAGAGCTGCATTTATGACCGCGCGTCACTTATCAATTTTAAAAGTCGGTTTACAAATAAAAGCAGAGAGGAGACGTGCAAACTGGAAGATGTAAATCAGTCGCCGCGAAGACAGGCTCGTTAAATACGCATTGATGTGTTCAATGACTACTGCTTTTATTTGTAGCTATTAAACATTTCAGTACTCTCAAAATAAAGAGTTATTAATAGACACTCTCTTTCGTTTATGCCGAATTTACCGATAGAATTAGCTTCTGGTCGCTTGGTTGACACTTGGATGGTGTCCAAAATCCCATATGAGAGTTCTCTTTCGAAAATTGTTCACGGCACGTCTGGAACACATCTAATGGAAGTAAGCTGCTCCATAAAGACACACACATCTGTTGCTGACTTTTATAATAATGCTGAAATATCAGCACATTTTCACGTAACAAAATTTTTGTTTTTTACATTAACGAATGCACTAGAGAAACTCACAGGACTACGCGCGCGCGCGTGTGTGTGTGTGTGTATATATATATATATGTTCACGTTTGTGTGCTCGTGTAACATACAGGAAAGTTTCACACAACGTCTACTAAACTTTAAAGTTAGACTTATTAATTTCATTACTATGAGTAGATACTGTAATATTGTGTGATTATGGGCTCAATTCTGAGCTGTTGATGATGACTGAAGAATGCATAGAAAATCTTTGCTTACGCAAGATAATTATTAGACGCTTATGTGTACACCTCGTTGTAACAGACAGGACCTGGTTGTGAAGAATTGTGAATTTTCAGGGATTCTGAAGCAGTAAGAAAGATTTTTAGTTAGAAATCTATTTGAAATAAAAAGAAAAATCTCAATTAAATATTTCATGTAATCACTGTCTTTTTTCTATATTCAGTACGTGTATTGGTTATGTATCCTCTGGTGTACTCCGTGAACACTCCTTTACTCGGTTATAGCGGACACCGGCGATAAAGGACGCCCTCCCTTCTTATTGGTCCGTTAAAACGCGGGTTTGCTGTACTGATTAAAAAGGAAAAGGTGAGAGGTGAAACTATCCTTGTAACAGGCAGTGAATGCCCATAGAGAAGTCAGACGTCGAGGTTCCCACATTTTCTAGACAATCGGCTAACAGACGCCGGTGAGGTTGTCAACCTTACACGCCGGACTTCCTTAACCCCCAGGAAGACTTACTCGACCCCAGTGCCACGGTGTGGCTGGAAGGATTAAGAGAATTGAAGAATCGAATGACCTGATCGGGACTCGAACCAGCGACCTTCCGGCTTGTAGCATAGTGCCTCAAACAATTACGCTACCACGTGCCCTCTAGAGTGATTAAACGATCATATTTAAGAGAAACATTAAGAGTGCGCAACATTTTCTGGATTCAGCCAATTGCAAGTAGACTGCAGACCAGCAATGAACGGAATCTTATATTTTATAGAGCAGCCCACAGTGAATACAGGCTGGAGCGGAGTACGTGTCTGTGGGATAAGATTTAGAAGACGAAGTCAAGGAAAATAGTAAAGCAGAGGGAATACAGAAGTTGTAGTGAGTTCAACCCTCTTGGTTAAGTAAATGTTTCCTTAAGGTCTTACCACTGCTTTAAGTTCTCTTTTAATGGCAACTGCTGTCAAATGCATCATGGCGTCTCCAAGCCAATATTGTACGGAGTAAAAAGCTAAAACGTTTCGAGGAGGAGGAGACACGTTACGTACGAGTGACTCACAAACGAAAGAGAGAGAGAGAGAATTAATGAGAAACGTTTCGGAATGGAGTAGAGAAAAACATAAAGAGACAAGATGTCAGTTTAAAAATATGACGCACAAATGTAAACTTATAAATAAGATACGGAGAAAATTAAACAGCGGGAAACGATTTTTACGTTTTACAATATTACGAACTGGCAATTCTGGAAGAAGAAATTTTAGTGAATTATTTGATGAAATGTCTTGGGAGCGTCATTCAAATCTGTAGTAATTGCAGCTGGTTTGTCATTGATTAATAAAGAACGTTTGTCTGTTTTTACAGGGAACGCGATGGTAATACCGTGCATCCTGCTAAGAGCTTTCCCCTTTCTATATCTGACTTCATTCCGAAACTTGGGGAGCGGGGGTGGGGCACGCGGCAGCGTAGTTGGTTGAGGCACTATGCTACAAACCGGAAGGCCGCGCGTTCGATTCTCGATGAGATGGATTTTTTCAATTGACCTAATCCTTCCAGCCGCAACATGGCCCTGGTGTCGGGTCAACGTCTAACATAAATGAGTACCAGGAGTATTCCTGATGGGTAAAGGGCTGTGGCGCGTAAGGCTGACATCCTTACCGCCATCTCTGAACCGACTGTCTAGAGAAAATGTGGGAACCTCAACATCTCACAACCCTATGGACCTTCACGGCCTGTTAGAGGGTTACCTTTACCTTACCTATAGCCGATCACTGAGGCCTCGCGGTCTGAGGCATGATCAGTGTTCGCCCGCTGGAACACTGGTATAGTGGGTTCGCATCCACCTGAGGTAAAGATGTCTATGTGTCTTTATTCTGTGTGCAGATAGCGGCCTTGCGGCTGGCTGATCCCCCGTCCAAGGAGTCCTGCAGACTGCGTATAGCATTAAGACACCGAAATATCAGCCAAAATACACAAGGGCTGCAGAGCCGTAGAGAAGGTACTTGACTTCGTATGCAGATAAATTAGCGGTATAGCCGATGGATGATTGTAAGTCTCTAAAAGGGTGGAGGGCAAATTGCAGGCATTCGATGTTTTACCCCTTTTTATGGCGTTGCTTACATTGACTTCTCTCAGCATATTTCCGTGCTAACATATCATGGCTGTTATTTTGAACCTAGAAATAATTATATTTAATGCTAGGAGATATGAAATTATGTGAAGAATAGAGTTATCTCAGGCATATCGGTGGAAGGTTTCACTTCATGTCCATCACTCCTCAGGCGCTCCACAAGCAGGCAGTCCCAAGAAAAGCATGTACGAGTAGATTGAGGACACTGGCGCAGGGCACTGATGAAAATATTTGGGGGAGGGGGGACCAGAAACTAGAGAAGACTGTAAATATTATTGGGATGAAAAGATCTGGGAGGATGAGGAGCATGGACTAAGTGAAGCGCATATAAATCCAAAAATTCTGGGACAAACTAATTTCCTGCTTTCGTTTTGCTACAATTTCAATATTTGTTTCAATGAACATAAGAAAAACTTAAGTAAAAAGTAAGAAGAGTAAAGCTATCCCTATAAGAGGCCGTGGAGGCCCATAGGGTTGTGAGATGTTGCGAAGTTCCTACATTTTTTTGACAATCAGCTCATAATGGCGGCAAGGTTGTCAGCCCTACGAGCCGGCCGCCCTTTACCCCCCAGAATATTCCAAAAATATTCCTGGTACTCATTTATGTTAGAAGCTGAGTCGACCCCAGGGCCGTAGTGCGGCCGGAAGGATTAGGTCAAATGAAAAATAATCCAATGACCTCATCGGTACTTAAACCCGCGACTTTCCTATGTATGCGTAATCACGTTAATAAAACAAACCAATTTCATAGGCTGCAATGTTGGTATTACTGAAGAGAAGGACTTTTGAAGTATTCAGTTGGCATGACCTCAGGTGATATATTTACCAAGTTTTCTGACAATCCGTTGAGGCATTCAAGTAATATTAAGGCCGCAGTGTTGGTACTACTGACAGGAGTGATTTATGAGGCACGTCGTTGAGGGAGAATCAGGTGGCATGATGTATATAGCAACTTTCATAAAGTTCGGTTCCTGCGTTCCAATGTTGTTAAGGAGGAAACGCATAGACACACAGACAGGCTGATAGGTGAACTAGTCTACTTCCATTTTTTTAAGAATAAGGAAAGTGGGCTCAAAATATTGAACGAGTATGATAAAACCTCAGTGGAAGAGACTACTTGAGAGGCCTATGTATAGGCGAAGGACAATATTAAAGTGGATCATAGAGAAATATTTTATGTTTGGATTTATATGGATCAAGACTGGATCCAGTGGAGGACATTTCTCAACACCGTAATGATATTCCGTTTGTTTTGGGAATGTTATGACTATATGACTTCACAAGGCTCTCACTCTGCTCCACGAAGTTGACTACATAGAAATCTTATTTTATCAAATACCAAACAGCTTGTCAAATTGATAAAATCCTCTAGAGCTCTTAGCCATTTTAGCAGTTCAAAAATTTACGGACGTTTCAGAGACTATCTCATCATCCACAAAATGTGATCAACTTTAGCCAGCGCGAAACTTCAGGTATACATCTGTACAGCTTGCCAAACTTCATTCGTCTATCTGATGGGAATGTTTCTGTCCAGACTTTGAAGTTCTCACGTTCTCTGTCTCGAAAGGAAGAAACATAAATACGGCGTCATGAGTTTATCAAACTGCGCTTTACTGGCATTGAAGCAGCTTTTACCCTTTGAAAGGTCTTGATACAGTCACTTACACAATATCTTTATACTGCATTGGCATACAAAGATGTAGGCTTTGCTACTCTGTTGCTTTGCATGTTAGCAGTTGAGTTACGGATAGGAACAAAATATAGCATCACTACAGGTCAGAGGAAGGCGTGCTTGAATTTGTATTGCAGTCATATATATATGAATTAGGTTAACCTTCTCGCAACAAATATACTCGCTTTGATGTTTTACAATTAGACATTATATTCCTGCTACACGTTTCGGTCGTACAAGACCATCATCAGGGAGTTAATATAGGAATATATTTAGTTATTAAACTATCGATTTGGATCCATGCCAATGCAACGTGTCATGTTATGTACTAACATAAATTTCGGATATTGCAGTATTCAACAGTGGTAAGAAAATTCCCTTTAAATGAAAGGGTTCAGGATTGGATTACTGGATTTATGGTATTTTATACATTCACACAACTCGGGACTGCAGGAAGTTACAGCACTATCGCTAATCTACACATTTTAGAGTTCATCGTTGTACACTCACTACGGTTCTCAGTCTTCACTAGTCGTATCCAGGCAACGGAATTAAAAGAGCCTATTACTTCAAATCACGCATGAAGTTTTCCTTTCTTGTCCTTATTCCGTGACTGCCAATTCTGAAGACTTGACTCTTTTCAGTTCCTCTCATCCCAAGCTCACATCCCGGCTTCCTGAAATTCCACTCTCCACTTCACTCTACTACTCTACTTCTGCTATCTGTCGCATATTCTGTCTGTGTCATTTTATAACACCTCGGCACGGACCACACAGAAACACAACCTCTATTGTAGACGAGGTGTGTTTACTACGCCGTTGCCTAGCAATAGACGTCCTATTGTTCCGCGCGTTTGCTTCTTCGGGCATGTGTTTGGCGAGTCTTTTCCTCATAATGAGTAAATATGTCATAGTATTGTTACTTTATGGATTCTGGTATCTTGACACGTCTGTAAATATCTTTCGAGGACTTTTCAAGTGGCTGAGGTTAGCTGATTTTGATAAAGTTTGTTTTTATGGGAAATGTACTTAGCTTGTGTGAAGAAATGTTCTCAGATTTCACGCTCCAAATTGAGTAATAATTACGTTAACAGCAGCAGTTCCTCGTTGAAATATTTATACTAATATAATTGAAAATTTAAGTTCTTCTACTCATGAAATCTGTTGTGTACATCCCTGGTACATAGGTTACGGTCCGCGGGAGGGTTTTATTCAAACCTACGTAGCGAATGGCAAACGGATTTCTAACTGTCGGTCTCACAGACAACAACGTTGCTAAATGCCGTAATGTTAACAGCGCGGTTTACGTTGCCTGAGGATATGATGTATTCCCACAATTAATCGATGTTATTGTCAAACAGCGCTGAAATGCGCGCAGCCTCCGTGTAACCCAGAGATCCTGTTGCTATCCTGAAGTGCAGGAGTGATGAATTGCTGGCTATCAATTAGTTAGATTGTCACTCAAACAGGGTGCTCCGCGACAGTTGAAAATTCTGTTAAAGACTCTATTGGAAGAATTTTATTTGTAAGTCCCAGAAGCAGTTATGAGCCAAGGTTATCAGCTGATTTATTCGCATAATCAGATTATACTGTAAATCTTGATTTATTATAAATTATAAAAANAGGTAGCTCCAGGACTAACTGTGAATAGCCTTCGCTGCTCCTCATGTAGCCTCGATCGGACAATACAGAAAACGGCCACGTAATAAGCACCCTTGTTGCCTGGCGCTGTGTTGCTAGCAACGCTAGCGGTAGTAACCGCTGTTACTACCGTCGTCTCTCGCAATCCTGTTGCGTCACCGTTACGTTACCGTGCGGAGGAGGGGGAGGGGAGCGCTGACTCACCCGCCGCGTCACTGCTGGTGGGGGGGTTCTCCTTTGCGCAACATGTCACAATATGTTAGCCATGTACTTGCCTCATGATGGCTATTAATAGTCGAAACATGTAGCAGAGCCAGACTAGGCTTTGACCTTAATATTGTTGTGTTGTGACGGTTTCAATAAAGAAATTGTATATTCTAACACAACAGGATACATGAATTGAAAAATAGAGCTGTGTTTCTGTGTTGTCCTTGCGGGACCTATATGACGAAGACCTGTTATAGCTTGGATGACTGGGGAGTCCAAGTACGAGAATGAAGCATGTCCTTAGTGAATTGTGAAGACTGAGTACAGAGCGATTGAAGACAATAAGACTTCATAGTGATCTGAAATGATAATTTCTTTGTTGAGATCCGTTGCTAGGAAACAGCGGGTGGAAAATGAGAATCCTAGTGCGTGTGCAACGGTGAACTGGAAAGTCTGTAAATCAGCGATAGCACTGTATTTAAGTGTATTTAAGAGAAAGCGTATAACCGAAGTGCTAATGAATCCAATCATTCGAACTACAACCCGTTATTTTCATCACGAGTACCCCCCCCCCTACACTTGATAGTGGTAAAAAATAAATGCTGATCACAGTGGCTGCACGATCTAAGGCATGAACTAACTTCGCCCGCCCAAACACTGCGATCGTGTGCTCGAATCCCACTCAAGGCACTGATTTCTGTATGCGTTTATTTTGTGTGTAGGTAGCTACTTTACGACGGACTGATCCTCCGTCCAAGGAGTCCTACAAATTGTGTAGAGCTTTAGAGCCATAGATAGATAGATAGATAGATAGATAGATAGATAGATAGATAGATAGATAGATAGATAGATAGATAGATAGATAGATAGATAGATAGATAGATAGGGGCTCATGACCAGATATTTATTACTGTTTGACAGTTACGGTCTTGTTTTTGTGGGGTGCCCTCTTTGACGAGAGGACGGGTCTGTCTTTTGTGTATGCTGCTGGTCCTTGCCAGCGCAGTCGTTCTCGGGTCCCAGTCTCTTGGGACTCGCGACAATATTTTAAATGTCTCAGATTTGAGACTTTCCTTCTCGTCACCTACGACTCACAAGGTCACGCTTGAGGTATTCAACCCTGCCTGCACGCAGGTTATGCCTCGGTTCATATCTGGCAGGCGGCTTATATAGCGTTTCGGTATCCTAGGAGATGTTTGTTGCTTGCTCGTATCCATGAGCACGCCTGTGGATTCCACAGCAACGATCTGGTTTCTAAGAGTTTACAACTTCCATTCTCGTATCCATGGACACGCTTGTTTAACATCCGGCGATGTTATGTATCCAAGAATCGTATCCTCTCGGAAACGTGTTTTCCAATTAATTTCCTAGAAACAGCCTACATGACGCAATATAAACGACAGTGGTATTGTAAAATACTTCCTCTCATAGTTACAAATGGTCTGATGCGACGTAATACTAAACATACATTAGACTTTAAATTAAAACTTAAAAAATTTGATAAATCAATGGAAATACAAGGTCCCTATGAGACCTGGTTTTAGACGTTTTGATCTAGTCTGGTGGTAGTCAGAACTTCAAGATATTTTGCAGTATTAATATTTATTTGTTTGTGTGACGGCAACACCTATTTTATTTGCATTACATGCAAAATTTTCATCGGAATATGTGACTTGAAGATGTAAGTATAGGCGGAAAATGCTACAGAAAAAAGATAAAATAATATGGACAGAATTTTCATGGCTCAGGAATGTGTCCAGTTGCAATTTTGTGAACACAATATCAGGCTACATAGATTTTTGGGAATCTTGTGACTGTCAGACCTACTGTCAGCTTATCAAAAACTGTACTGCTTGGAGTTAATTAGTTGGTTAGTAGTTAGTTCCTCCTTAACCAAGAATACACAAATATCTATTAAGACTCGTAACCGTGAAATCCTTTACTCTGTTTCCAGACATATCACAGAGAGCCCGAACCCACAAGCATTCTCGTGAGAAGACAAGTCCTCATTAAAGCACGGACTGTAGCCACTAAGAATATTAATTCGCAGAAGCACACAGATTCGCCCATTTCTGGTAGAGAAAGTTTAGTGCGTTGCAAGGAATCTCACAACCTCACTTGGCCTGTCTTCAGCGTAAGCTCTCTCTCTCCTCTATTCCTCTTTCTCCCTTATTTTCTCATCTTGTGTTTATTGGCTAGTAAAGTTAGTTCAGACGTATACCCCTGGCGCCGACGAATTCTTGGTTAACTTTCTCGTACACACACAGTATTTCGCAGTATATTAGTCCATACAGTGCTTCCGAGGCTGGGGACCTCACCAGCGCCTTGTTCCTCTTTGTTTCCGACCACTTTCCTAAGCAACCAAGAAATACGAAGGGAATTATCCTGTGCAGAATGACACAGATTCTGCCTCACATGTCATCAACTGAAAGTTTCGAAGTTTATATCGAAAAATATAACATCTTGTCCTGAAAATGGTGCCTGTATGCTTCTCCAGAACCGATCACAGAGGCCGTGCGGTCTAAAGCATGAACTGTCTTCACCCGCTCAATTATTTGGATCGTGTGTTCGAGCCCAATTTGTGACCTGGATGTCTGTATACGTTGATTCTGTGTTTTTATTGTCCCGTGTGCAGGTAACGGCATTACGACTGACTGATCCCCCACCCAAGGAGTCCTGCTGAGTAACTGAAAAAGCGGCCAAGGTCCAACAAAGGACTGTAGAGCCATAGATAGATTGACAGTTCTTCAAAACGGTGGCATTTCCTATCACTACCCAGTGTCATAATCTAGAAGGCCAAAACATGATTTTCTATTGGAAATATACGTATCTGATTCTGCTGTGAATATGGAGGCAGTAAGTTCCTCCTTTAGCTTGATCTGTTCTTTGTGGCGTAATTTCGCTGAATCCCGGAGAGAAGTGTTTATGGACGGTAGTTACATCTAAGCTTTACTGCCACGGGGTACAAATGGACTCCTACTGAATGTCCACTAATCCTAATATCTATTTGTAAGAAACGTCTATTGATATAAGCGGTTCGTTCTATTGATAGGGCTGTAGTATACATCCAATGTTCACTTTATGTCGAACACATAAATGTCCGTAATATAATTCGGCCGCTTTGACGTCATCTTGCAATGCCGGAGCTTGTGACGTCATGCAGAAACCATGAACAGCTTAAGAGCAATTTATGGATTTCATCAGTCCATTCATTTCTCGCTCGTTTACCTCCGCCTTTAATGCAACTTAAAACTGCTTCCAACCCCTCCTTAATTTAAAATAACATTAAAATCGCAATCAATTGCTAAATGTTTCGGCCCTATTTGGACATCTTCAGATAATCGTTCACTTTTTGAAACCGCCGCACTGCACTAGATCTTAAGTCAGTATATTTCTATGTTATTGCAGTATCATTGTTCACACTAAAATATTGTGACGTGTATATCCATTGCTAGGCAACGGCTCGACAAACACTTTCCCGCAGAAGCAAAGGCGCGGAATATTAAGACGTCAATTGCTAGTCACTGGAGCTGGAAACACGCATTGCTGACAAGAGAAGATAATGTTTTTCTGAGAGATGCTTGCAAAATGGTCAAAGGAAGTGTTCGTCAGGACAGGAGTAGTAGACGGAGTACAAGGGAGTATAGTACAGTAGTCGAGTCGAGCCTTCGTATTTTGTAGCTGTAGAAATGCCAGGTAAGGAATTACACTGCGACAAGAAGACTCCATGTGTGACGTTATAGTGAGACTGTGATAAATCCGTTGCCATGATGCGACTAGTGAAGGCAAGCGTGTGTGCAACGGTGAACTGAAAAGAGATTAGAATAATGATAGCGCTGTACTTGCCAACTGTGTGAATGCATAAGGCGCAAAAATTCCAATCTTCAAATCCAAAGCCCCGTCTTGTAAATCACCTCTGCAGGTGAAAATATGGTTTTCTGAAAATAAAACTCTTCCTCCTTTATCGGCCTCTATATTTGTGCCCTTTATGTGCGTGTCTTCTCACTAGTTGGGCTTACGTCAAGGGACACAAACACGAACGCAGCAACAGGAAAATGAAGCGAAACGGAGACAGCGACTATATTCTCAAACAAACACATTTTAGTGTGAACACTGATACTGCAATGGATCTAGTGCAGTGCGACGGTTTCAACAACTGAACGATTGCCTGAAGATGGCCAAGTAGGGCCGAAACACGTAGTAATTATTGTGATTTTAATGTTATTTTAAATTAAAGAGAGATTGAGAAGAGCTTTAAGTTGCATTAAAGGCGGAAGTGAATGCAACAGGATGCTCAAATATAATACCATTCATTTTTCTTTTGTTTCCTTGGTTCTTTATTTTTCTTTCCTTCTTTCTTTCCTTTAAATATTATATAACGTAGAAACGAAGTAACAGACATAACATAAAATAAAATTGAAGAAAGGGTGAGGGAAGCTGTATCTTCTACTTCGCAGGTTTAGGCTCTCCGGCCTGTGCCCCCTGAAATTAAATAATTCTGAAATTTTGAATCTTATAGGCAGTCGTATGACATAAACTCCGTCTTAAGTGCAAAAATTTATTGTAGTTCTTTTGTATTCTTTTTTCCTACACTACATGTTTCGGCCGTAAATGACCATCATCAGGTGTATTCTCTCACGTAGCTGTTACACTGCACGTAGTGGTGTTTTTTTAAATTTTTAAATTTTAAACTACGTGCAGTGTAACAGCTACGTGAGAGAATACACCTGATGATGGCCATTTATGGCCGAAACATGTAGTGTAGAAGAAAAGAAGACAAGAGAACTACAATAAATTGTTGCACTTAGGACGGAGTTTGTGTCATACATTGTGGAGAGTGTAACAGGATGCTTAAATATAATATTATAGGCAGTCGGCAGGACTCCTTTGACGGGAGATCAGCCCGTCTTAAGGCCTGTACCTATTTACGACAACACAAACAGAGAATAAGTGCAGGCAGATAACCATTCAGTGAAATTCGAAACCACGATCCAAGTGTCTCAGCGGACGAAAACATTTCATGCCCCAGACCTTGAGGTCACTCTAATCGGCTGGAGAGAACGTCTATGTACGGATATAATAAATTTGTCCCTGTGCCTAACTAATTAAGCACTAAGCCATGAAGGCGTATGGAGGGGTGGACGTATAGATCCATCTTTCCTGACATCGACATTAGTTGGAGGTAAGTGGTCAGCTTCATGCCACGGCCCTTTACCCCCGGGAAAAATTCCCTGATACCCATTGGATGGAAGGCAGCGTGGGCCCTAAAGGCGGTCTAGATTATATATATGTGCCCCCCTTACCATTTGAGTTTATATGAGGTTTATGAGACTTCATAACTTGTACCCTTCTCCAAGTATAATTAGAATGATCAAGTCAAGGAGGATGAGGTGGGCAGGTTATGTAGCACGAATGGGGGAGACGAGGAATGCGTATAGGATATTGGTGGGAAAGCCAGAAGGAAAGAGCCCACAGGGAAGACCAAGGCGTAGGTGGGTGGAAAATATTAGAATGGATCTTAGAGAGATAGGATGGGATGCTATGGATTGGATAGATCTGGCTCAGGATAGGGACCAGTGGAGGGCTCTTGTGAACACGGTGATGAACCTTCGGGTTTCCATAAAATGCTGGGAAATTCTTGAGTAGCTGCAGAATTGGTGGCTCCTCCAGAAGAGCTCAGCTCAATGAGTAAGTAAGTAAGTAAGTAAGTAAGTTTATCAGACCACCTTGATGTGTCTCTCTGTATATCCCGCATTTCTTTTTAAGATTATGAGGCTTATGACATCACCTTGCTATCTGTTTGTCTGTTTATCCCCTCAGATATTTTCGTGTTATATGCAGTTCGTACCGTATCATAGAAAAGTAGGCGATTAGTTCTTCCAAGAACTTTTTACCATTTTGTGTTACTGTTTTATCATTATTTCCTAAGTGCATACGTAACTTTTACCTTTGCTTCCCGTAGGCGAAGCTTCATGTAGGCTTAGCAGAAAAAGCGTACCTCTAAATTATTTAATGTCAATATTCGTAGCTTCTTCAGCGTTACCCAGGGTTTGAGGCGACCACAGTTTGAGAAACACTGCATAACTCTGTGTTCCTTTAATAAGGTTCATGGTGCCAAATCGCAGCAGTTGTCTGCAACTGATCTGTCTCTACGGCCTCCAATTTGCCTAACCTCTTTAGAAGACAACCCGTCCTCAACTTTCTGACCCCCAGATTTCTGAACATGTGCGGCCTTGCACGTGAAGTACTTTTTTCGTAAAAAAGTCACAGCACTGCACTTCCTCAGACCTTCCCTTTTAACCATGCCCATTGCAGACGATGCACCGCATCCTGTTCAGAACCCTAAACCCTTTATCTTATGTTAAGGAAACGGAACTGCCTAATTGTTTCCGTCTGTTTCAATGCACAAAAAACGTAAAAGGGATCCTATTGAGGGACTAAAGGGATTACAAGAGAGGCTCTCAGTTACTGCTCCATGAAGCACTATCTGTTCACTGCACACTGTTACATTTATTTTCTGCAAAGAGACCATAAAAAGGAACTCATGTCATATATATAGTCTAGAAGTAAACGCAGAGAACTAAGTATATGTTGCTGTCTCGTCATCAGAATCATAATATGAAGATAGCTAACAGACCTTTGAAAATGTGGCACGGTTCGAACACTTGGGAATGACTGTAACAAATCAAAATTTGATTGAGGAAGAAATTAAGAAGAGGCTAAATTCGGGTAATGCTTGCTACAATTCAGTCCAGAACTGTTTTTTCTTCTTGTCTGTTGTCTAAAAAACATAAAAATTAGAACATAGAACATTACAGTGTTGCCTGGGATTCTATGTGGGCTTGAAACTATGTTTCTGACATTAAGGCAGGAACATAGACTGAGGGTGTTGAGGAGAATATTTGGACAAAAGTAAGATTAGATATCAGGATGTTGGAGAAAACTGCATACTAAGGGGCTTCATAAGTTGTACTTTATGCCTAATACGTGTATAATTAGAATGATTAAGTGAAGGGGGATGAGATGCACACGGTATGTAGCACGAAAGAGGAGAAAAGGAATGCATATAGGATAGTGGTGGGAAAGCTAGGAGGAAAGAGACCACTAGGAAGACCAAGAAGTAGGTGGGACGATAATATTAAAATGGGCCGTAGGGAGATAAGATGGGGCGATATGGACTGGATTGACCTGGCTGAGGATAGGGACCAGCCCAGATTTCTTGTAAACATAGTAATGAACAAATCGAGTTCCATAAAATGCACGGGAATTCTTGAGTGACTGAGCAACTCGTGTCTTCTCAAGAAGGGCTCCATGGGGTTAGTGTAGGTAGGCTATATGATCTGTTTCTTTAGTTGTAACGCATTTAACGAGGTTGTAGGAAAATTATATGTAATTGAATGACTGCAAATATTGAATTTGAAAAAATATGTCGGGCAGCAGCCCTGGCTTAATCTAACTCTCTGAGCAGGTAATTTTTTCTTAAAATTTTCCTAAAAAAATGTTTTTTTCAATTCAATTCGTACTTATTTACGTGCAAACTTAACAGCACAGAGGCCAATTACAAAGTTAGCACGAATAGAGAGAAATACATAAAAATAATTTTAAAAAATACAAAATATGATAGAATTTCATAGCAAAATATAAATAAACGCAAAAAGAACTCATTTTGTAAGATTTGAGGTTTTCACGGCCCTGACTATGAAGAATGTCGTCTTCTGGGATGTGACGCCGTGTACATATTGTGTCAACTGACGTTTCGAAGGAACGTATTGCCTCCATCTTCAGGGTATAAAAATCCGCTAACGAGGAACCAGCGTGAGCAGGTGGCTACAACCACAACTGACTCATTCGAATTCAAAGTCAATGTTACTTTAAAACAGGCGGTTTACCGCCAAACAGTTCATCTTGGCGCCAAGCCTCTTTAGGCGCACGACGACAGATTTCTTTTCAGCTGAACCCTTGTGATTATAATCCGTATGTAACATCCTCTCTGCTGAAAAGATGGGTTTGTCTCTTATGAATATACGTGTACTTGGTCTTTTGTCAACTGTGCATTTCGCACATTAAGCATGATATTGAAAATTATGCCTTTTGCACTATATACAAGTACTATGTCAGTACAGGATTTGTAAAGCAGATCATGCCTTTCTTACGTATCTTATGCTACAACTACAGATTAATCACTTGAACGGCCGTGAGCTTGACCATCGTCAAGTTTAAGCATCTTATATTTTAACTGACTCATTGCTCCAATTGTCCTGCTTACATCTCGTCACATACCACATAGAAAACACCCCCCCTCCCCTCTGCTGTAGTTGTCAGGAATCTACTGCTTAATAGCAGGCGTTGTTACGTTGTTTAATTCGCTGTCATTTCCTGGCAACGGTTCTCTACAATCCACAATATGAACAATAAGAAATCGTTTTAAATACAGAGAGTAGACTTTGCAATATATTTTACTAAATGCTATTTTGATAAGATTCCCCAATTTCCTATATTGGTGGCCTCATTCCAAAGAACATTTTTCCCAGAACTGGTCTCTCCTGTCCTGTCTCTCACGCATGCGTCAAGGTGTGCAAATTGAATCTCCTAGAATATTTCGCTCTAATTACTAAGAGGGCCGGTCACGGTAGCCGAGCGGTCTAAGGCATGTACTGTTTTCGCTCGCTTCGAAATCTGGATCGTGGGTTCGAATCCCACTGAGGATATGGATGTTTAGTTTGTGTGTGTGCCTTTTTATGTGTTTGTATACAGGTAGAGGCCTTGCGACGAGCTGATCACCTGCCCAAGGAGTCCTACCGAATGTGTAAGATCTAGAGAAACCGAATTAAACGGAGAAGTTCATGGAGGTAGGCCAAGGCCCACTGGGGCTGTAGTGACAAGGAAAAAAATTACTAAGAGAGGAGTGTCCTGAAGTAACACATCAAGTACGCTAACTCCATTATTGATCAGTCCGGGATAATGGTAACGCAGTGGACTTTCATTTCACAGGTTCTTGGTTTCAATCTTGTCCGGGACATCGGTATACTGTCTGAGGATTTTTGTAGTATTTTGGAGTCCTCCCAGGGAAATGTGGGTGTAGAACCAACGATCATATCCTTTCAAGTCCATTGCATTTCACCATTAACCGTAACATTTTACGCTGTATAATCTGAAATACTTCTACTGTACTGAACTGTACTAGCACCGTAAATAAGTTGAGAATCTGGGATAGGGCAATCGGTGTAGCGACTGCCTAAGGGCTGAGAGACCGAGGGAACGGAGTTCGAATCCCGGTATGGTCAAGAATTTTCTGTTCTCCACGTTCTCCAGACCAGCTCTGGGGCTCACTCAACCTCCTATCCAATTGGTACCGGGGGGGGGGCTCTTTCCCTGGGGGTAAAGCAGCCGGGGAGTGAAGCTGACCACTCACCTCTAACTAGTGCAGAGGTCAAGAAAACATGGATCTATACATCCATTCCCCCATACGTCTTCATGGCGTAGTGCTTAATTACTTAAGCACAGTGATAACTTTAACTTCTTTATAGTTTTACCATAAATAAATTACAAGACACACAATGACCCTACGGAGTATGGTCTTTCTGCAAAAAATACTCTCTCGTATAGTCAAGAATGTCCTTGCTTTTTCCCGCTCGAAATATCTTTCAGTCTTTACAAAATCCAACTACTGGACCATATCATAAGGTAGATCAATCCATTCCTTACTTCATGACGTAAAGTATTTCATCAAGATCAATTTTAATATTATCCTCCTTGGTTTCCTGTGCAGTTATATGTAATTTCCTATACCGGAACGTTTAAACCATATTACATACTTGAAGTACTTTTATGCAAGCTTGAAAGAAAATTCAATTCAATACTTTTTTTTTGAGAGGAGTTATTGCTCCAGTTCCTAACGTAAGCCCCCAGCATCGACCAACTGTTCATTGTTAACGAACTGCTATGCACTTCCAACCCTATAAAATCTTATCTCAGCTTAAATTACCCCTTCCCCCTTACAACCCTTTCCTTCTACACATAAAATTCTTATGAGGGAAAAAAATAAATTGGGTTTTAAAACTTTATGGGACAGGATGTAGAAGGAGGAACGGCGCGAAATGACCTCACCACGTGACTCGTCCGTCCGCCAGTATGTGTTTAGGAGTACGACACAACACGCCTGTCTACATATACACCACGCAATTTCCGAGAGGACTTACGGGCCCCGAACTACCCTAAGTACAATTCTAGCTTGAGGTTTATAACCAAGCTTTCCCCATGTGTCAACGTAATTGGAGGGCAAATTAAATTCAGAGGATTCTAGTTAACATTCCGTGCAGGGTCTGCCCACCTTCTGCATGAAAACATAAATTTGAAAAAGGCACACAACTGTAAGGGACACGCGGTAGAGAAGTTGACTGATATTGATTTAACATGTTTTACATACCTTCGAGAACATAGAAAGCTGTAAAAAGAATCTATTTATTTTATCACTATTAACTATAATATTTTCCGGTACAAGTAGTATATAATTTTATGGACTTGATCTAAATATTTCATATGACCTCCCGCTTATCTGTGCATTAAATAACTAAAATATCTTATAATATTTAAATATTTACTAGTACAAGTATTTTCTACAGAGGCTTTGCATATATGTAATGGACATAAATTTCACTTCTCGCATGATTGAAATTTCGCTATATATAATTTTCTAAAAAATATATATTTCAAAGTAATAAATATTTCTTTTGCGAAAACTTGTGTGTCTACACACTTTTGATCAACTTTGGATACCCCTGAGATATGATTCATATATTCTGGAGAAAATATTATAGACAACGGGAAATCTACTCCTGAAACGGAAATGGAATAATACAGTATGGCTTCATTCTTTCTGGTTCAGTGTTTCTGGGGATGATGTTAAAAGAATTTCAAGTTTTCGCAGAAAAAAGATAGAAAGTAATAAATAATGGAAGTCAGAGATCTATGATTTTAAGACAGATCAATTCTTATATCATTTAGCGAAGGGTTATCAACTATACGTTCAGATAAAATAAAAAGATGATATATTTGTAGGAACGACAATTGATGTATATCTGAGGCCATCTAACCTCGTGACTCTCTGAACATTTGTACTTACCCCACAATGTTCGTCAAAACACACAAAGCTGCGATCTAATGACTGTCTCTCTTCTTTCGTACACCGGGGTTTCCCAGTTCAAACACCGGCCAAGAATCAGACATGGTGGTTTTCCACAGAATATTCAAGCATATGATACGACAGTACTCTCACGTGATGATGTGAATGCAGACTGGATTTGGAGCACATGAAACGACAGTACTCTCACGTGATTGTGTGAATACAGACTGGATTTGGAGCATATGAAACGACAGTACTCTCACGTGATGGTGTGAATACAGAATGGATTTGGAGCACATGAATCGACGGTATTCTCACGTGATTGTGTGAATACAGACTGGATTGGGAGCATATGAAACGACAGTATTCTCACGTGATGGTGTGAATACAGACTGGATTTGGAGCATATGAAACGACAGTACTCTCACGTGATGGTGTGAATACAGACTGGATTTGGAGCACATGAAACGACAGTACTCTCACGTAATGGTGTGAATACAGACTGGATTGGGAGCATATGAAACGACAGCATTCTCACGTGATGGTGTGAATACAGACTGGATTTGGAGCACATGAAACGACAGTACTCTCAAGTGATGGTGTGAATACAGACTGGATTTGGAGTACATGAAACGACAGTACTCTCACGTGATGGTGTGAATACAGACTGGATTTGGAGCACATGAAACGACAGTACTCTCAGGTGATGGTGTGAATACAGACTGAATTTGGAGCACATGAAACGACAGTACTCCGACAGAAGAAGATAGGTGTGACTCGCGTATTGAGATACGACATAAGGATGACAAATCCTGAACAGTTTTAATATTTTTAATATTTAATATTTATCAATATATATGACGAATATATATTTTAGTTATTTTAGTATGAAGACAGCAGGGCATACAGTGAAGTAGTTTGACGTACCTGAAGATGGCATTTTTGTGCTGAAACATGTAGTGCAAGAGAGAAGAGTAAGGTGAATAAATGTATGCACTGTAAGACGGTTAGAATAAATCATGGACGTTAACAGGAGATTAACTTAAAATTGATGTGAAAGAAATGGGGTCTGAGGTTGTGGACTGAATTCAGGATTAAGTCCAGTGGCTTGAACGTCATGCTCGCATTTCGCAAGACTTGGAAGTATGTGGCTAGCTGAACAACTGTTCGCTTGTCAGAAGGAATGTTCAGAGTAGCTGGTTATAACGGTTCCCGCACAAATATTCACTGAAACGGCGTACTTAAATTTGAATGTACTTGTAAATGGAGGCTATAATCGGATCCAGGAGATTTTAGAAGTTTGTGAACACAAGAGATTTTACGAACTCTAAAATTAGTTACAGCGGTATTGGTAAACGGTATATTAAAACGAACAGACTGGTCAGTGCTTTACAGTTTAGAGTCTTCCCTTTTGAAGAACAAAAGAGATTAATGTATGAGAATATTTGATCATATAGTTAGTTGAATTCTGAACTTCTCCGAGAGAGTAGACTTGCCAACAAAAGAGAATGAGAGGGATGAGAAGGAGAGAATGTAAAAGATGAAGAAGCGAGCTCGGGAAGGACTTTGATCAAGAGCCGTGTGTATAACCCGCCACGTCAGCAACTTTGTAACTTGGTCGTCTTACCACCATTTCCGGTTTCCGTAAAAATTTGTGGCTATGCACAATTTTTATTCCCTTCTCTGTTACTTTCTTCCGCTTCAGTCATTTTTATTATTTCTTTTTTCTTTTTTACTGTAGGCCCTGCTTTTCCTTCCTTTTCTCATCTGTCAGTTACTTCCTCTTTTTCAGATCCTTATCCATTCTTTTCGTCTTCTTTCTGGTCCCATCTAACCGCGTAATCTCCGTTCTTCCCTCCAGTAAATATCCCGCTCAAACAGTAATTCTATTTCCAACAGAACAGAGATCGTATCAGGTTCCGGAAGCCAGGAAATTGTATTATTGAAAAGGCGGTAACATTATCGTCTGCAGAATATTTGAAGAGAGAAATTTGATGAGCTGGTACTACATTAAGAACATTTTCAGTAATGTCCTATTAAGTACAAAATTCCTGATAAAAATTAACCGCCTACATTCTTTTGATATGACACGGGTCACATTGGAATCGACGTCTCCAACAATTATTCGTTGCCGTGTGAACGTGTTTACCGAACCGTATGCTGTCGGTTGCTTAATTTGATACTGGTCCTCGCCAGCACAGAGAAAGTAATTCGACTTTGACTTGAGGCACATTTACAAGGGACAGATCCATCCCTTCGTCGAAGGGGATGTTACGTGAGAACTATGACAGTAAGTGTTCAATTAAAAAAATCACTGGCCGTGGTCCTCAGGGGGCTTGGAGCCAGTACGAAATGAGTGATGGTAAACCACCAGTCTGAAAGTAATTCAGAGTAAGACAGTTCATGCCTTAGACCGCGCGGCCGCTGTGATCGGCCTCACAGCATCGTGCATAAAGGACACAGCACATGTACGACGCTTCTTAGCACAACGCCCTTCCATGTTCTTGCACTGAATAATATCTAATTGATTAAGTGTCCTTTCCTTTGGTGATAGTTTCCACATTACATGCGTTTCTTTAGAAGAGCCGGGATAGCTCAGTTGATATAGCGACTGGTTACGGGCTGGACGACTGAGGGGTCGGAGTTCGAGTCCCAGTAGGGTCAAGAATTTTCATTTCTCCAAAGAGTCCAGACCGCCTCTGGGGTTCACCTAATCTCCTATCTAATAGGTAGCGAGGTTCGTTTCGCCGGGGTAAGGAGGCCGGGACATGAAGCTGACCACTCACCTCCAGCTAGTGCCAAGGTCAAGAAAAATGTGGATTTATACATCCACTCCCCCATACTCCTTCGTGGCTTAGTACTTAATACGTTGAGCAGAGAAACAACTTTACCTTTATATTTCTTTAGAAGTCAGGCCTCCCTTCTTTGAACCATTAAGTACGACAAATGAACGTGACATCTGAAGCGGCTTTGAAACAAATGACAATTTAAAATTTATCCAGGAAATGGAATTGACCTTTTAGATTGAGGGTGGGATAATGAAGAAGAGAGCGGCGCTATGTTGGATGCAGGCTACCTACGCAGCAACTTGTACTGTCCCTTGAGTACTCCACTTTCACTGTGTGGTGCTATGAGCCCGTCTACGCTTTACCATCTCGTTTCACGTTGCTATGTTTTATATCTATCGTCATGGTGTAAAGTCATGGGAGTCTTAGACATTCGAAACTCAGCTTGGGGAGAAGATTACGTGAGACGTCTCATAATTTTCACCAAACTCAGAAGAAGAACGCCAGATTTGTATCGGCACCAGAAAAAGGTAGAAAATGTAAAGATATCCTTGTAACAGACCGTGAAGGCCCATATGGTTGTGAAACGTCGAGGATCCCACATTTTCTCTAGAAAATTGGCTCACAGATGGCGGTGAGGTTGTGACCCTTAAGCTCCAGCCGCCCTTTACCCCTAGGAAAATTCCTGGTATTCATTTCTGTTGCAGGTTCAGTAGACCCCAGGGCCATAGTGAGGTTGGAAGTATTAGGTAATATAAAAAATCCAATCTCATCGGGAATCGATCCCGTGACCTTCGGCTTGTAGCATAGTGCCTCACCCAGCTATGCTACGCACACCTCCATCGGCACCAGAAAGCAGGAAGAAACCATACTGTGAAGATATAAGAAAAATGTCAGATTTGAAGAGGCCTGTTAGGGAACAACAGTGACAAATCAGTGTTACGTTCATCAGACATAAGGAGCACAGCAATTCGCGGAATATCTTATAAGCCCGGGCACAAGGCGATCTTCTTTTTTTCCAACTAGAGAAAGAGAATACAATTTTTATGAGTGTGCAAAATTGAATATGCTACTTAGTTCTGAGGGTTTTAAATAAAAATAAATAAATTTGTATTTATTCTGAAGCCCCCCACCCCAAAAGCCGATCCCACTTTTCTAAGAAGCAGTAAATAAAAGTCGCATTATATTCAAGCTAATGTCACGTTTCCTGGCATTCGGTTCCTAATATTTTGTCTTCTCATTGCCTGTACAGTTATGTTACTTGTTCTCTCATGCGGGTACGAAACGCGGTCTTCAGCTGAGAAGAGAATTTACACGGAGTTACAGGAAAATATTTGGAACTAATAACAATTATATATACAAAGCTGAAAAAATTACGTAATCAAGATTTTTCCCCCCTTTATCAAATATCATCGCGATTAAACAAAGCAAGGCGAGGCAGGAAGCTCGTGTAGTGTGCGTGGGGCACAGTAGAAATGTGTACGTGTATGTAGAGCACTTCAGCCCAGAGACACGAGAGTTTATGTTCTGCATGAAGGGAAGAAACCAATTCGAAACCGCAGGCTTCCGTGCACAAATCAATGTAAAAGTGAGTCTTAAATGATTTGAGTGTGAGGTCATGAATTGGATTTAACTGGCTCGAGATAGGAACTATTTTCGTGTTATAGTCTTTTCTTGTTTCTTTAGAAAAGGGGAAAGTAGTATGAAATAAGTAATGCTTCTGTCTCTTATTAGGCAGTGCCCGGTTCGAACCTCGCCCTTGAAAGTGGTTATCTTTATTAATTATATTTACTGTGCTTCATCATACAAATGGCAGGTTCATACCTTAAATTAGACCACGGCCACTTCCATCCACATTCTTTTTAATCTATTTATTACCATCCAAGTATTCCGCGCTAACAGCCTTAAACAAAATAAAAGTTACGTGAAAGGAGGCGAATATTTAACGAGCTAAATTACTATTAGTTTCTCAAGAAAAGCTGTTTCTTTAAGTTACTTAGGCTTAACTACTCTCTTCCTTCAAAGTTCAGCATTTCAGCGGTTAAAGTAAAGATCATGGCACCTGCGGAAGATGGAAGCTTTCACAGCGAGTAAATTTATTACAATCTTCTTAGGCGATGTGACTTTTCAATGCAGAGTTAAATCTAAAGTTTCACAGGCCTCCTCCGTTTCCTTCATCAGGTTCGATCCTGATGGACCAAGAAGGTTTTAGTACATCATATACTCCTTGGTGTCTCCACCTTATCGTGGTGAGGGGGTTTGAGTATGCCAAGGACCCTGAGAGCTATACCAGCGGTAGCGTAGCTACTGGCAGGGCCTCCCTTGCTAGACAGCTCAAAGGGTAGGCATCAGACGAAGGGAGACACCAAAAACCAAAAACTGATGCCGGAAGCAGCGTCATCAGCAGCGACTTGAAGCACAGAGCAAATGATGCTCGAGATGGTTCAAGTTCGTATAGCAACAGGCGTGACCAGAGTGGTTTGAACGGCTGTTGTACTGCGATATGGAAAGCAAATGGAAAAACTACCACATTATCACTTTTCCTGGATAGTCTCTTTCCAAAAACAGAAGATCGCATTAAGTGGAGAAACTGTTTTGGAAGAGACTGTGGACCTGTCGTCTGACAGATTACTGATGATGATGTTACTTAGTTGGAGTTGTTTACTTGGGTCCATTCTGTGTGCAGTGAATTATATACGAAAGACGTCTTAATGACAAATATGTTTTGTTTCACTATAAATTAATATGGCAATAGATTAAAGGACCGCCTTCCACAATATGTACAATGTCCAGTGACCGGCTTACTTGATACATAAAAACGAGGGAGCACAAGACCAAATTGTGTATAAATAAAAGAAACATAAAAAGGAATGAAAATGATTGTGTTGTCACAAGGGTTCTTGGAGCCGGTGTTCTTGAAAAGACAAACAGGAACGAATGTGTCTTAATTTGTCAGGCCGAGTGAGAAAAGGGAATAGCTACAGCCGCTGCTACGGCTCAGAGAAAAATGTTATCCAGTTACGATGGCGCAGGGAGGTTCAGGCATGACACGAAGTGGGAGTTCCACGACGTTTGTAAAGGAACAAGAGGACCTTATCTGCAAACCGGGTGCTCCAAAAAGGTGAACAAAGGAAGATAAAGGAATTTTTCTAGGAGAGTAATATTAAATGTAAAGTTTTCCTTTATTACTAGAGACACCTCTGAAAAAGTGTCACTGTTAAAGAGTGATATTAATAGCACGTACCGTCGGCATATTTCATGACGATATTTCGAAGGATTTCTCTCAAATCCTTATAATTTTATATCGCCGTACAAATTTCTTGTTATATTAAGCTTACAAGTTTGTAGCGGTAGTTGTGAAGAGTTCTCTTCTGAAATATAACCCCGTGTTTTCTGTTGAAAGTCTCCCGATGTTTCGGAAGAAGACGTAGCCTTCATCTTCGAATATGAAACAAGAAACCCGCATAAAAATTGAGAAGGCTAATTTCCATCCGAAACGTCGATTGGCTTCAAACGC
>NW_019727407.1:0-50996 GCF_002891405.2 Cryptotermes secundus | reverse complement strand
AACGATGTATCCAATATTTCTTCAATTATTGCATTTATATTCGTTGTCGCGGGAACGTGTTTACCGAGCCGTTGCATAGTAACGTAGACACACAGGCAGCAAGGTGATCTTATAAGACTACTTTTATTATTTTCAAAATAAGGAAGGTAGGCTAATAATCATAAAGAAATAAAGTATAGAATGTAGATTGACAGTACCTGAGAACTGGATCTTGAAGGAAATATTTGTACCTAAGAAGACAGAAATCAAGGAGGCTGTAGAGAATTACATTTTAGGGAACTATATATTCGAATCCTTCGCCCGATTTTGATAAGGTGAAATTACGGTAAATTTGTCCTTGTGCTTAAATAATTAAACAATACGCCATGAAGATGTATGGAGGAACGGATATATAGAGCAATGTTTTCTTGAACTCGGCACTAGTTGGAGGTGAGTGGTCAGCTTCACGCTCAAGCCACTTTACCCCCCATAGAAAGAGCCCCCTTTAACCATTGGATAGGAGGCTGAGCGGGCCCCAGAATCAGTCTGAACGACGTGGGAAAAATAAAATTCTTGAACACACCAGGACTCGAATTCCGACCCCTCCGTCGTGCTTCCAGTAGCCAAGCGCTATACCGACTGCGCTGCCTCGGCTCCTTTCATAATTTAATTAAATCAATAAAGTTGAAATGAGGGAGAATGTAACACACATGAGAGACATGAGAAATGCTTACGAAACTTTAATTGTAAAACCATTTGAAAGATCTAGTCGTCGGTGGGAATGTAGTATTATTTGAGAGATTGCCGACAGGATGAAACTAAATTCGGATGTGGTCCAATGGCAGATTCTCTTGAACACGGTAATGAATGTATTGGTTCCGTGAAAGGCGGCCTCTTTCTCTACTGTCTGGCTGACTAAGAGCCTCTAAATAAATTCTCTGCTCCACTGAATTAGTTCTAATCAGCGACTGAACATAACAAATTAACCTACGTGACATATACATTATTGCTGAAATGAACATGCCCCGCGTTACGCTGCCTGCCATATTGGGTAACAACTCCGTGGCCTGTCACAGCCACGTCCGTAAAACAGAGAATCTACTGGCGGTAGCGCTCGGGTTTCATGTGGGAAGTCTGAATGGATTTCCGTCTCGGGTTACCTCTCATTTCCATAAGACCATGTATACATCCCTTATAAACTGCAGCGAGTTTTACTTCTCCATTTTTAGGTCGTTTCCTATTAGTTATCAAGGGTGTCAAAATACGGACCAGTTAGAGCCATATTTTACAAGTCAATACATTATGAACTCTCTCCCCGATATGTATAAAATGAATATACGTTGAAGTGGTCAAATACCACCATCTCTTGCTCCTATATTCCATGTCTTTTCAGCTCTTCCTGCTCTACAAAACTGGTGAATGGATTTCGATTAAATTTGATAATAGGGACGATATCAACATTTAAGGAAAATTTCCTTCTATTTCATAGCCTCTCTTTTCAATTAGGCAAAAGTACTCTCTGTTCTCTCGAAGTTACAAAAGAGAGTTCATTCGTGAGTCCAATTCATTCATTCGTAGGAAAGCTACATGGCGTGGACCAATACAGAAGCGGAGAATCTTCCATCGACCGAAGCGCTACTACGCAACGGCTAACGAAGACACAGAAGTGTCAGTGTGTTCATTATAGCAACAGAAATATTTGTATAGGAGCTTAATACGTGGTTATCTCTTCAAACATCGTCAATCACATATCATAAAGGAATTGGGAGTGGAGGTATGATTCCACGCATTCTTAGCTTCGATACTAAATTGAGGTGAGTGGTCATCTTAACGCTCCATTCTCTTCGATCCCGTAGTATGACCTCCTGGCAGCCATTTTGTGGGCCCCAGAGCCTGTCTGAAAAATGGGGAAGATAATAAATTCTGTCACTGCTGCAAATTATAATTCCTGTTGTCCAGCCTATGCTCTAGTCCCTATATTTACTGAGTTATGCTGGCTAATAATGTGGCCCTTGGACAAAGCTTTAACGAAAATAAAAACAGTTAATTTTATTTTTTAAAGGGACTTTTCTAAGTATGAAACTGGTGCATTACATAAAATACACATCTCACTGAAATTAACTTAAAATATTTCGCCAGAGAAAAATGTATATGAAAATATAACTAAATATACGTACAAGGCAGTGATGTCAGACAATATGTGTAACAATGCAATTAGTGTTACGACAATACATCTGTACTGCAATAAGTATCACTGAAGCAAGAACTACCGATGAAAGTGTAATGTGACCTTTGTGAACTCAGCTAAAATTTGTGTGACTCCAACGAGTCTATCAAAAGAGGTCTGGGTTAGATTTGATCAGATTTTAGTAATTTCTCCCCTAACTATAATTCAAATGCATATAGAGAATATATAGCTGCTAATTTGTGTTAAAACTCACACACAGTGTTCGTCCAGTAATTATTTAAATATAAACTGAGAAATATGATCATATTATGAGACAAATTTGCCAGGTTCTGTGATGGTTATGAAAATAGAATAGTAAAGATGGTACTCAATCGATCGTGGCGCCCTCGTCGTATCCTCCTGGAAACAAGCTGAAGCTGGTCTGGACAGGAATTTGCAATATGATCTTAATATAGCACTGATCTGATATTGTAGAGGCAAGAGTCCGCGGTCCTTTATTTCACGATAGAGACACGAGAAATAGAGAATGTAGTTTGTAGGATAACAGAACGCGCTTACACAGACGAGTGAGTTATGAAGTAGATACAAATAAGGAATGCAAAAGGGAAAAATTATATGAAGAAAACGTGGATTTGGAAGAGAGAAAAGAGGAAATCAACATTAGAAGAAATATAAGAATAAAATACGGAGAAGAAGAATATATTTCACTTCTGACACCAGTTGTCACATATGAGGGGTTTGCGTGACTAATAGTAACGGGTTCAGGATTGAATGATTGGATTTATTGCCCCCTTTAAATTACAGCCAATTATAACAGCTCGCAATTGATGAACGTCTAAGACTCGCTCCGTTCCTCGCTGGACTACGAGTCTCTTCCAATCTGATGAATGATGAACGAAGACTCACCGCTCACTCTCACGAATGAACTGAACTAATTCTTTTACAACTTCGGGGCGAACCGAATATAAGTCTCCATGTCTTAAAGTTCCTCCAGTCTTCTGGTTTTCTGTGTTTAACCGTTGCTGCCTGAACGTGCTTACTGAAACGTTGCTTAGCAATGGATTATTCCTTGTCTATTCGTTGTAGCGGAAACATGTTTGTCGAGTTATTAGCTAGCAATAGACTTCCGCTCTGGCTTCACTATTCCGGCTTTCAGGCGTCATGTGATAATATATGGTTTATATAATGCAAAGATTACCTCAGATTGTATAGTATGAAAGGATGGAAATTGGAAAGGATATGGCTGCAACGTGTCATGGCTTATTTCAATGTACTATCCTAGCATTTCTCGGAGGGACTGAGAAAGACCACGAAAACCCTAAGTCATGTTAGCCGGTGTCCCAGCCTAGATTCTAACCGGAACTTTTCTGTACACTTTGGAAGCGGTGCAGACTTACTCAATAGAAGAGGAAGGGAAGGAGAAGGAGGAGGAAGACAAGTGAAAAGGAGAGGGGGAATGAAAATTGAAGTTTGAATTGTGGGATAAGAAATGTGTGCGTTTGAGTGAAATCATTAGACAGATATGGACAGAGCTCAGTGTTATGAACACTGTAGAGGCATCTGTTTAACCTAACACGAATGATGTGAAAGAAAACGAGGAAGAGAAGCAGAAAAGTAGTGTGGACATTTCATACCCCTGTTAGATCTCCAATCCAAACAAATCCTAGATGATTCTAGCTGTCTATAAAGTGGATACTTGAATGTGGGTATCGTGTTACCATGGCCAAATTTGACATTCATTGTAGTGTGTTTATATTTTCTATTGTCCCACGACATTGGTTCCACTTAATAAGTCTCAATAAGATAAGAACGTTACTTAAGCTCATCAAGAAAACAAGTGCACCCGCAGACAGCGCCGGTGCATGAACATACCCGTGTCTTCCATTATCAACTTCTGCCTCAAGTTCGGTCGAATCAGTTACTACAACTATTGCTGGCTCTGTAGCTCTGTTTTACCCTGGCCCCGTCATTTTAGTTTCTTAATGTTATAGAGAGGCGGTAGGACTCCTTGGATGGGAGATCAGTCCGTCACAAGGCCGCTACCTACGCAGAAAAACAAAATTAAAAAAATACAGATATGTCTGGAGTGAGTTTCGAACCCACGATCGCAGCGTTCGAGTGGACGAAGACATTGCATGCCTTAGACTGCGCGTCAGCTATGATCGGGAGTCGAACCAATTATGATATGATAATTATGGCTGCATATGTTATGAGATTTCCCTGATTTTAATTAGTCCATACACTCTACAGTTGTGCAGTGCCTTAAAGTCGTGGCCCATTATAAGGCACTGCACAACTGTGAATGGATGGACTAATTAAAATCAGGGAAATCTCATAACATCCCATCCCCTTTCAATGTTACCGAGTTGGCCGACGTAGCGGCAACACTGTAGATTTGTGTTCTGGATTTGCTAGGTAAGCATCTAGGTCTGCTTACACTGACCGAGGGTTTTCGTAGTGTTTCTCACCCCCGCAAGAAATATATAGCGATACTAACTGTAATTGGCCACGGCTGCTTCCTTTCAAATTCTTTCGAATTCATTATTAACAATCATCTTTCCATATACTGTTTATATAATATTCACATGCTGACAAAAGCATAAAATAAATCAAAAAGAGGAGCCGGTAATCGGAAGTCAGAAGCATTATCACTGTAAAACCAGAGTATTGTAAGGTTTAGTACTGTTGCTATGCAACGATCGCGGGAAGGAACATGAGTTGCTTGGTAACGGCTCGGTAAACACATTTCCGCGGAAACGAGACGCACACAATACAGTTACAATGGAAACGAAGGTGTTTTCTGTTGGGTCCTCCCCGAGGATGTATAACGTGGACACCACGCAGGCTGAGTGAAGTGAAGTGAAGTGAAGTGAAGTGAAGTGAAGTGAAGTGAAGTGAAGTGAAGTGAAGTGAAGTGAAGTGAAGTTGTCGGTTCTCAGTTGGAAGTCAACCTGTAAAGAGGAGACTAAGAGGTTAGTGTGAAATGACCACCAGCCTGAGACCCATAAAGTTGAGGGTGACAGTTGAGCTATTCAAGGGGGTCTGAGAAGATATGGCTCTGTCGTCGAGTTGACAGTGAACAAGCGTTCTGCACGGGCGGTTGTGACAAGAGGATCTGAACGTGGGAAACTGAAGAAATTCCACTGTTAGGAGTCATTGGTAGGGAACGTCTGGTGAAGATATCAGACTGGCAAAGAGTAAGCGGATGCTACAATGATTTGTAAAGTGTGCAGATTGGCGATAGCGCTGTAATTAATTGTAGTTCCGAGTGGTGTATACGAGGGGTCAATAAATCCAATATCCTATCCATCCCCCCCCCCCCAACCAGCGTCCGAGCAAGTAATAAAGCCTACATACATATTACATTATTATTTTGTGGAGAACTTAATCCTTAAGCACGGATTCCATCTTCGTCATATTTGCCGGATGTAACATACCTTGGTTGCTTAATGATGACCTTCCTTCAAGTTTTCTTATTCTTTCTTTTATAAATTTGTTGTATCTCACCCCCACATCATCCTCCTTAATTCTTTTTCTTTTTCCTCTCCTCTTGCTTCCACTTTGGAACATAGGGCTGATTTCTCAGTTTCTTTGCCATTTTACAGACAGTAGGACTCCTTCGGTGGGTGATCAGCTCGCCGAAAGGCAGGAAAACACAAACGCAGGATAAACGCATACTCCCATCAACAACCATGCATTGTGTGGGATTCGAACCCACGATCCCGGCTTTCAAGCGAGAGAGACAGTACATGCCTTAGACCGCTCGGCTACCGTGACCGGCTTATGCTACTGCCTCTCGATTAGGCTAAAATATTTCCTGAATATTTGTGAAGTACAGTCTTGTCCGTATATTTCTGGTTAAGCTGCCACTTATTACAAGTTTACAAGTATATTTACTACATGTTTGGGTCTCATGGGGTCATCATCAGGTACATTTGATGATTTGTATAGACAGCTACGTTCTAATATGTCATGGCACTCAAAATGGCAAGGCTAAAAGCTTAAAAAAGAAGTTGGATTCTTGTCAAAAAGCAAAATTGTCCATGTGATTAATGAATTAAGCACCATGGTCCGAAAATATATGGGGAAATGGAGGTAATGCTCCATAATTCTTGACCTCGGTACAAAATTGAGGTGCGTGGTCAGCTTCACGCCCCGGTCGGCTTATCTCCGAAGAAATCACCGTCGGTACAAATTGTATAGGAGGCTGGATGGGGCCCAGAGCCGGTCTGGACGTTGCCTTGCCAGAGATCGAACCACAACCGTCCAGCCAATATATCGACTCCTGGATTCTTGTTAAAATATTTTGAAAATTATATTTTGTGTGTTCTACTATATTTCTTCTTCTTGTGTTCTATTTTGTTGTGGTGGAAAATATGTGTTTATATTTTCTAGATGTTTGGCTTTGCTATGGTGGCTAGCAGCCTGCCCTCAAACATATTTAATCTGTCTTATCCGCTTTTGGAAAGGAAATTAATTCTGCTTCAATAATAGAACATCGTGTAAAGTGACTGTTCTGAATACTTTAATCATCAAGTTATTCGGCATAAGACGGGAAGACAAATGGTTCTAAAAGTAATAATAAAGCACTGCTTTGAAACGGTCAGTATTTACTTGGCTCATTTCTTATAAAAGAAAGAGAAGAACATTTTAACATAGTCACATTGTTGTTAGCTCCTCGAGACTACTGAAATATTTATTTATAACTTTCCTCTTGCACGGAGCTTCAGAGTGGCAGAACCGTTTCTCTTGCCCTGTGACACCCGTAATCTGTGCTTGTCGGTTTCGGTTCTGCACCGTATCCCTTTCACTGGCTCCAGCTATGCTACAGATGATTTCCAGCTACAGGCGTCTGGAGGCTGTATACGGAAGAGAAAATAAAAATAAGTTCCTCCCCCAACCAGAAGACTAATGTTCCTCAGCTATGAGAAAATTGAAAAGAATTTGTCTTTTAGTAATATGGTTACTACTGTATAATACAAATTTTGTTACCACATAAAAAGTTTCTCTTATCCTGTCATATGTACTTGTAGAAGCAGTAAATCTTACCGCTACACTGGTCGGTATAGTGACTGGGCTGAGGTACCGGAGCTAGATCCCCGGCAGGGCAAAAAGTTTCTCTCTTCTCCAAAGCATCGAGATTGAACCAGAGCCAGGCCCCGACTCTGACTCCTATTAAATTTGTGATGGAGAATAGGACGGCCGGGGCGTGAAGCTGAACACTAGTCGTCTTCTATAGTCGAAGTTGAGAGCGAAGAAGAAATATTCCGTTCAACTGTTCCTCTTCGTTGCGTAACGGTTTATTAATCGTACGGACAACTCTGCTTTTTTTTCCCTTGGCACTACAGCCCCAGTGGGCCTAGGCCCACCTCCATGGACTTCTTCGTTCACTTCGGTTTTTCTAGATCTTACACCTTCGGTAGGACTACTTGGGCGGGTGATCAGCTCGTCGCAAGGCCTCTACCTGTATACGAACACAGAAAAACGCACACACACAAACTAAACATCCATGCCCTGAGTGGGATTCGAACCCACGATCCCAGTTTCCAAGCGAGCGAAGACAGTACATGCCTTAGACCGCTCGGTTACCGTGACCGGCAAACCTGACTCTACCCTTGTATTTATCTTTACATTCGTCAATGTTAAGGCGTTGATGCAGAGCACGATAAGCTCCACAATTTGCGCTCTTCACCAAGTACCACCAATAGGGTAACTAAATAAAGAATAATTATTTTACAGAAATCATTGCTACCGATGCGCTATTTATGTTAAGATAAATTAAAAATTACCATCATGTTATCCAGTTTGTGATGATTAAATATTCTCAGAGCCCAATATACTCGAATTATGGCCTTAATTAGCCATTTTCTGATTCAAATATTTTGTATTAATTGTGTAAGAATTCCACTGGAATTTGTTGTCACGTTTCCGGAGTTCCGTGACTAATAATAACTGGTTCTAGATTTGATGATTGGATTATCATCTTATACACTCAAGTCATGCTCACAAGCAATAGAGCGTCATCGCTGATTCACACAATTTAGCATTTACCATTGCACAAGCACTAGGATTCTCAGTCTGCACTAGTCGTCTCCTGGTAAAACCTTCTCACTGTGACTAACTCTTATAATTACAAGTTAAGTCTACACTGGCTGACTTCTAATTCTTCTTCAGCTACTATCATCTCGTGGTTATCTCCTACCGACAATTGACTACTCCAAAGTCAAAGTCACATTGCGACTGACGGTTAGTCAGTCAGTGAGTCTTGGTGTCGAGCCCCATCTGGGGCTCATGAGCAGATATTAATTATCACCGCTTCACAGTTATGGTCTTGTTCTTGTGGGGCGCCCTCTCTGACGAGAGGATGGGTCTGTCTTTTGTATATGCTGCTGGCCCTTGTCAGTGCAGTCTTTCTCGGGTCCGAATCCCTTGGGACTTGCGACCATATTTTACTGTCTCAGATTTGAGACTTCCCTTTTCGTTGCCTCTTACGGCTCGCAGGGTCACGGTGGAGGTATTCGAACCCTCCTCCACACGGGGTTGTAAACTTCCAAGTCCAAGTCACATTGCGACTGACAGTCAGTCTGTCTGTCTTGGTTTGGAGCCCCGACTGGGGCTCATGACCAGATTATTTTTTTTCATTATATGAAAGTTACTGTCCTGTTCATTTGGGGCGCCATCTCTGACGAGAGTTCGGGTCTGTCATTTGCCAGACATAGTCTGTGTTAGTAAGTCCATCGTCAGTATTTACATATATTTACAAATTTAATCTTAATTCCTATTTCTATGTACAATATATACAAGGCCTCTATCAATCCAGGCTCAGTACAGCAGACTATGCCCTATTTCTAGTAGTATTCGCTACCACGGCAGTCTAGTCACTTGAACGGCCGTATGCCTGACCGCCGCCAAGTTTAAGCCTCTTATACTTTCTGTGTCTGGCTTCGCCTTGTCCGATGTTGCGAACATTCTCATTTTCATGATTTTGTATGACTTCTGCTTGTTTCCTGCATAATTTTGTTATATACTCATATACGTATGAGATTTTAAATGTCATGTGCAAATCGCGGACCGGTGTGCGCCTTGGAAAATTGCCGGTGGTGTGGAGAACCTTGATTTGCAGGTGCTGCAATTTCACTAGATGAGTGTCTGCCGCAAACTCCCAGGCGGGACTAGCATAAGTCATTACGGATCTAATGAGAGCTTTGTGGAGGGTCAGTTTAATATTAGCACTCAAACGCTCACTTCTGAATAGGGAATATACTCTAATGAATGTTCTCAAGGCCTTGGCTTCGATCATTTCTGTGTGTAATCTCCAAGTCACTCTCCTATCGAAGATTACAGCTAGATATTTTGCACTATTTACAAATGGAATATTTCGTCCATTTAGAGTGAGCCAAGACTCAGAAGGTCGACAACTACGAGAGAAGTAGACCCCTTGAGTCTTATCTTCATTAATTTTGATACTCCAACGCTCACACCAGGTCTCCATTGAGCTGAGACACCGCTGGAGTTTTCTAACAGCAAAAACCCTCCTTGCGACCTGTCGCATACAGACAGGTGTCCCCAAAGAGAGCCATGTGAACACCATGTGCTTGGGGGACATCATTTATGTACAAATTTAAAAGAGTAGGGGAAAGGACTGAACCTTGTGGCACCCCTGCTCGCATTTCTCTTTGGGTTGGTGTCGAGTTCCTTCAAACTGTCTACCTTATTAAGTAGCGGCACGGACCAAGCTGCACAGAAAACACAGACCATCTATTGTTCTAGAGGCATGTTATCTAGCAGTTGCCTGGCAAAGAGTCTCGGCGCGGACCACATAGAAAACACTTTTCATTCTTGTCTCATATTTTATAGCCGCTTGTATATTAGTCCTATATCCAGCAATGGATATCGTTTATCGCCTCTGTTGTTGTACTTCGCTCCCTGAAGCCATTTACACGGCACTTCAACAATCTGAGGCTAATCAATAGTTTCTTTATAAGATTTTCTTCTCAATAGTCGGCTTGGTAGACTCAGTTGCAGAGAGAGGCGTTATACCATAAAGGATGCGAATTTATATGTTGGGTAACTTTAATGTTTTCGGGGTCAATTTATGTTGAGTGTCTCTTAGGCTTGACAGGAGTTTGGAGAAAATAGCATGATGACGTGCTTCATAATTTTACTCTTTTACGAATATAATTAGACTGGTCAAGTCAAGGAGGATGAGCAGGAATGGGGAGAAGAGGAATGCAATTAGGAAATTGATAGGAAAGCCAGAAGGAAAGAGACCAGTAGGAAGATCAGTCTGTAGGTGGATACATAAGAATAATGACAAGAAAGGTAAAGCTATCCCTCTAACAGCCCACGGAGGCCCGCTCTTTATCCCCAGGAAGATTCTTGGTACTCATTTCCGTTAGAGGCTGAGTTGACCCCAGGGCCATAGTGCGGTTGGTAGGATTAAATCCATTGAAAAAAATCACCTCATCGGGACTCGAACCCGCGACCTTCCGGCTTGTAGAATAGTGCCTCAACCAACTACGCTACAGCGTGCCGCTAATATTATAATGGCTCTTAGAGAAATAGGGTGGTGTGGACTGGATTATTCTGGCTCACGATATGTACCAGTGGAGGGCTGTTGTGAATCTTCTGGTTCCATAAAATGCTGGGAAGTTCTCGAGCTGACGGTTTCTCAAAATGGGCTCAGCTCCACGAAGATAGTTTAGTATGTCATAATCTCTTTGGCTTCTCTTCTAAGGTTTCGAGCAAAGTTGTAATTGTTTCATGACATAAAAATGTACTTTTTTATATCTTCCTTATAATTCAATAGAAGATGGAGAAGACAAACAAAAAATTTAATATTATCTGCTGTACATGAGTATAAATGCCACAGAGGAATACCAACTTACAAATAACGTATTTGTTAAATACGCGTAATCCTTGAGTATATGATAATTTCTCATTCTTATATTTTATTTTCAGCACCTAGCAGCCAGGGCTGCAACAGGCCTGAGAAATTCTTTCCGTTAGCTCTAATGCTTCACCCCTCGGGAGTTACATCTATGCTCTGTTCCCTGTCACACGGAATGACTTCTAGCAGGGAACAGGGATGTTCACAGGAGCACAGCCCAAAAGGTCAGCAATTTATTTTCATTTCCTCCCTGCGGTTTATAGCCAAGACCATAAAATGAAGTAAAATGGTCTCTAACTTGTAGCGGAAGAAGCCTCATTGTGGCTTGACAGATCGCCACATGCCGTTTGGGAGGTAAAATGGATAAACTTGATACTCCACACATTAAGACTTAGATAATTAAAATCGATCGCCCACCCTGGGGTAGATGAGGGTAGTTACATACTCTGTAGGTGTTTTATGGTTCTTCACAATGACAACAAAAATAAAGTTGTCACAAATACCACAGTCACACATGTGCTAGTGGATATTCCCAGTCAGTCCTGTCATCGTTGAAACATTGGATTGAGACCGTGGCATGTATGGGTCACAGAGACTTATATAGGGATTTGTGTCTAGGCAGTTTTGCATGTATGGGTCACAGAGACTTATATAGGGATTTATGCTCGGTCAGTCTTGTTAAATAGCTTCCTGAGCTGTCTATAAGCTGAATAATAATTCAATGCTACAGTAGCTATTTTGTGATTATTCTAAAACTAGATAATACTGCATAACCAAGAGCACCCTCATTTCCACTCTACATCTGAGGATATTGAACTAAAAAGGAGACGGTCGGAAAATGCGGGGACACAAGGAAACAAATTTTCGCTGCAGTTTGGTTATGTAGTGAGAAAAGCGACCACTTGAAACGTCTAAATGTAATCTGAAGGGTGACTTTTCTCTCATGGCGTGAGACTGAGTCCAATTGATACGTCGGTCACCGTTTTGCCTATTGTACCAGCCCCAGGTGATAGAGGATGATGATTGTGGAACAATCAGTTGAATAAGAATTGGCAGGGGAAATAGAACTCGAAGAAAATCTGCCACAATGCCACTTTATTCACTACAAGTCCCATTATAACCTGACCCGGGCTTGAACCCGGGCCGCAGTGGGGGGAAAGCCGGCGACTAACTACCTGAGGTATGGAAGGGCCAGCTAAATAAAGTTGTCCCTGTGCTTAATTAAATAAACATTACTCTATTAAGTCGTGTGGAGGGGTGGAAATGTAGCTCCAACATTCTTGACCTCGGCACTAGGTGAAGATGAGTATTCAGCTTCAAGTCCCGGCGACTTTACACCCGGGAAAAGAGTCCCCAGTATCCATTGCATAGGAGACTATTCAATTATTATATTAAAATGGAGTTGGGAACTAAGTTGTACAAATGCTAACTGAACTGATTTGTCTCAAGCAGAATATGAGACTCAGTCTCAAGAACCCGCCTCCCCCATGACATAATTTAATTTCTTGTTCTGGTTTAACATTCTTCTTAAAGACCTTGTTTCTCTTTCTGAGATATATTTTCTGAGATATATATATATATTTCTGAGATGTATTGCATATATCAAGAAAGTTATGGAACATAAATTCAGTTCTAAGCTGCATAACTTGAAGTGGCAGGTGAGTTTAGAAGCCATGGATCGAATCACACCAGCCAATCAATTTCTGAGGGCACTGTCCATTAAGGAATTTGATTACTAGACCAGTCCGCCCCTAGGCGTTAGCTACAAGGAGCTTGGAGATATATTGTGACGTTAACTCACATTGAAGTCCATAAATCTGGAAATGAATTTTAAGCTTTTAAATAACATAATAAGTATTGTATATTATTCCTTTCGTTGGTACGGTAATGTGTTCACCGAACCGTTGCTTAACGGAGACAGTTCATTCCATTCTTTCCAAGGTCTTCCTTGGTCTCGTCTTCCTTATGGCTGCGGCTATAGAATCTGCTTCGGTGTATTCTCACCGGCAATTCCATTCAAATGCTTTAATCATTTTTGTCTGTGCCCATCACTTATAGTTTGCGCTGACGATAATACATTCTGATATGACGCCCGATGAGGCGGAATAGTGAAGTCAGAATAGACGTTCATTGCTAGGCAACGAGTCGGCAAACACATTCCCGCAGAAACGAATCCGCAAGCAACAATCAAGCAACTTCCGTTGCTATACAACGGCGCCGTAAACATGCCTTCCCATCAAGATATGGGCTGTGTTTTCTGCGTGGTCCGTGCAAAGCGATTTTAAAGAAAATTTCAGTTGAGAGTAGTCGAGTCGAGTTGCGGTACGGTAGCCTGCTTGGGAGTAGAGGAACTGAATTGGTTTGGCAGTTGCAGAATAGTGGCAAGAAAGGAATTAGGCTGTGCAAAGAAGACTTCTCATGTGATTTGAAGTGACAGTGAGACTGTTAAAAATCCGTTGCCTGTTTGCGACTAGTGAACGCTGAGTACATTAGTGCGCGTGTAACGGTGAACTGCAAAGTATGTGGAATAGCGATAGCGCTGTAGTTCCGAGATGTGTGAGTGTGGACATGACGTCAGTAAATCCAATTATCTAGTCCAGAACCCTACTGTAAGTCGCGCAAACACCCCTACACATGACATTAAATAATATAGATATTAAAATACTCAAAGTTATATTTTTACTGATTTCCTGTGGTGCTGGGGAAGCATTCAACGTGCGTGTTCAAAACAAGAATCGGAGTAGAAAATTTGATCGAAGGAAAACTTGAAGAAAATACTTCTCTTTGGAGGTGTAGACATAGATTGGAAGATAATATTTACAGAATCTTAAGGAAAGAGTATATGATTGTGTGGACTGTGTCACGTGACTGTGGATAAGGGCCAGTTGCAGGCTTTTTTGAAGATGGCAATCAATTTAGAGTTCAACAAAAGCCAGAGAATTTCTTAACTATCTGAATGGCCAACAGCTTCTCAAGAAAACTTCCGCTTCATGCAGTTAGTTATTTAATAAGTTTGAACGTAGAATCTGCTTCAATGAAGAGCCTGCTGAGGGCCTGAAACATTGGACCCTGTTACAGAAATAATTGAAGTGCATAAAATGTGAAATTTTCAGAACACCAGCTCCTTATTGTGAAGTTCTTGGTTTCATGTTTTCCAGCCTATTTCCTTCCAACGTTCACATTACATAGCAATTCTAATGTTCTTACAAACCCATTATGAGAGAAAGCCATTTAATCTTACTATATTTTTAGTAGTCCTTTAGGGACTGAAACTAAATTTAGCAGAACAGAATAGTTCATGTCATATATTAATGTTTGTTAAAAGTTAAGTAGTTTAGAGGGTGGAAACAGTAAGAGAAGAGGGTTATTTAACAGAGATAATTTAATATTGGATCTGACCTATTACATTAAGTGCGTTACACCAACGGGGAAAACAGCTAAAGATGGGGCAGTTAGCGAGGGCTCCACTGGGGTTCAAGAAGAGGAGATATGGAAGCTCTTTGCGAAATGAATGCGTACAATGCATCAGTCCCCATTCACTTCAGCGTATCACCCGTTTTGTTCCCTTAAAGCTTTCTAGATATTTTGTACATCATTTTTTCTCATATCGCTTTTGTTCTTATGCCCTCAATATTTTTTGTTATTTTCTTTTTGTTTGTCTTATATCCTTTCACATTAAACTTCATGCCGTTATGGATTACTTTATGTCCAACATTATCAAGAAAACTGTTCAGTATTTTCTTATTGACGCCAAGAAATCTGAAGTGTCGATCAAACGTGACACAATGTCAACATGCTCGATCTGAAAACTGTGGTTGTCTTTTTAAGAATTTGTTGGATTTTATTGGATTTAAAATATTTTTCACCTGGAACTGTCCTATATACTCATTACTGACATAAGACCCATATAATGTGAGTGGTTAGGGCAACTGGGTGCTAATTTCATATCCGAAGTTATTTCCGATACTGCGGAGTGAGATTATTGTCCAACTGTTCCACTAATTGCAGGTCATTTCGACTATCGATTTATAAACGAGGTATAAAATTTGCTACCATGTTAATTTCGCCCATTGTTACCACGAAGTGGCCTGTCTTCAAGTTGGGTTTATGGAGGGTAACTGCGAATATGTTACATGAACAATTGCGATCAGCCGAAAAAAAAAGTCGTTTTCCATGCCCAGTCAAAAAAGGCAAGGTTGAGAATAAATCGAAAAATATACGCAACGGTTGAAACGGTAAAACTATTCTTGTAAGAGGCCGTGGAGACCCATAGGCTTGTGAGACGTTGAGGCCGCCACATATTCTAAACAATCGGCTTAGACATGGCGGTAAATTTGTCAGCTTTAATCTCCGACTCCCAGGAAGATTCCTGGTTCTGTCAGAGGCTGAGTCGCCTTCAGGGCAATAGTACGGCTGGAAATATAAGGTAAATTNATTCTAAACAATCGGCTTAGACATGGCGGTAAATTTGTCAGCTTTACGCGCCGACCGCCCTTTACCCCCAGGATGATTCCTGGTTCTCATTTCTGTCAGAGTCTGAATTGCCTTCAAGGCGTACGTCTGGAAGTATAAGGTAAATTGAAAAATTAAATTACCTCATCGGGAATCGAACCTACGCCCTTTCGGTTTGTAGCACAGTGCCTTAACCTATCAAGGCGGATATGATTTTAATTACTTATAAGGAAAGTAGAATATAAGCTGGAAAACAGGTTCCACTCTCATCGTGCTAGACGGGTCAATATTGTAAAGGAATTCATTGCCGTATGATGCATGATTGAGACATGCTTGTATCGTGTTACCAGGATATGTGAACCCAGCCGGAAGCACCCGAAAGCCATCCTCGCCCTGCGGTTCCGTTCCACATCACGGGATGTTTCAGGGGTAATGTTTTTTTCATTGCCGTTGTTCACACACTTCCCCTCGTGTTCATGTAATTTCATCTGCATGGCTTCTTCTCCACTAATTGCTGGTCACTTCCCACCAGCTCCTTCCCCAAGTTGTATGGCAGGAGCTTCCTTCGTGATTTCGATCACATGTGCAGTCAGTGGCAGCTGGTGTACCGACGTGTCACGTGGTGGGAGTTTGGAGTTCATTTACATATTCTCTACTTGCTCGTGACAGAAGCAGAAATATACCATTCACTTGAGACACTTCTGTTAAATTAAAAAGTAAGACGAATTTCGACTAACAATCTTCATCTCCTTAAGCATTAGATGTTTTTACTTCTAATCATTGAAATGAGATTATCATTGATATAAATATATCCGCTAAGCGAACAAATAGACAAGCCATAGACAAGGCAAGTTTCAGAGTTCAGCCCTAGGTAGGTGAGATTATAACGGACTTGATCAACGCTCTGCCAGACAACAGCTCGATAAACACCCCGCGATAAGCGCGAGCAACGACAAGACGAATATTATAGCTCGTTGCTAGGCAGCAGTCAGCGCGCCAATGATCTCGCTGGGTAGCAATCACGTGACTTCTGTTTTATGTGTGGTCTGTGTGGAGCCTATATAACGAGGACCTGATGTAACTTAAGATTTGTTCAGTCATTGCAGTGCCAATGTATTTAAGTGCTAGTTGCAAGAGTGTGAGTTTGAAGGGAAGACTTTATGTGTAATATTCGGAGTGTGTAATTCAGTGAGACTCTTATAGTTAATGTGTTTTAATTCCCTTACAAGGAGAAGACTAGTGTGTGTGTGACAGTGAAATATAGAATGTAGACATACTGATAGCGCTTTAATTACGTGTAATTACTAGTGATGTGTATAAAGAGTAAATAAACCTGTTCATCCCATCCAGGACCGGCGTTATTAGTCGCTAATACACGAGGCAACATCATGCGGATTTATAAGCCATAAAATCGATTAGTGAAATTTTGAAGGCTCGTTGAGTGAAACAGAGTATGTGTATTATGAAACCAATATTTCAAATCAATCAATATTATTATTTATCTGAGATATTTCACTAATCTGTACATCTTTTCCGAATGATTCTTAAATTCACTATAACTGTGGTTTTTAAGTATGTAACATCATCGCCAGTATGTAAAAGTTTAGGGTACAAAAAAATCTATGGCGGATCTGTGTGAGCTTTCTGGCTTAATTAATGAGTGTTACAAGTCAAAATATTGTCGGTAACCAATAGAATTCTGATATGCCACATATTGAAACAATTTACTTAAATATTACTGCTTTCTCTTCATTTTAAATCGTCTGCAACAGAACTCATGACATTTCATGCGTTTTATGGAGTCAGATAATTTATTATCATCTACGCAAAACCTAACGATCCTACCCTTTCCTGAGCAAGAATAATCCATACAACTACATGATACCAATTTCTGTACGATATACTTCAGTAAGATCCATCCATCTATGTCTAAATATCCCAGATAGTGTCTTCCATCCAGACATCCCAACTAAACTTTTCTATGCATTTCTCATCTCAGCTCAGACTTCCAGTCTTTATCATCCTAAAAAACTTGGGTGCAGATTAACAACTGTAAGCTTCTCTTGTAGAATATTCTTCAGCGTCCTCTTATTTCCTTTCTCTTGTATCCAAATGTTCTGCTCAGCGTTCTGTCAACCATTGCTCTCAATTTATATTCTTACTTAAATCTGTGATATCAATTTGAAGTTCATCTGAAATGAACAACCAGAAAAATGTTTTAAACGCCGTGCATAAATAAATCTGCACTGAATTTGAGTAGGATAAGTCAAACTGAAGATTTCAAGCAAAAGTCAAAAACGTACCTATAATACTTGATAGAAATTTCCAGAAGGAACCAGTGCATATGTAACCAGATATCTCTGAGAGAAAGTAAAACCCCAATGAAGAGCTCTAACTTCTGGGATCCAACGTTTGTTGACTTTCAACGGGCTACATGTTATATTCCAAAAGACAGAACTCTCCACAACCAACGCTGCTAAAACTTAAATTCCTATATAAACTTAATGCAAATTGAAGAAATTACATAAATATATTTTTGAGTTAGATATATATGAAAGAGATATTTTATCATTTCTCAGGCTCCGTGTTTCTTCCTTTAGAAGATACTGCATGGTGAGCTTGAGATAAATGCTGGACTGTGTTCCAGCCATTGTTACTGGAGCTACAAACTCGTACACATCCATGTGTTCACGTCCCCATAGTCATGTTAATTTAGGAAGCATTAGGGGATTGTTCCTTTTGCTTTGTTGGGGATGTATATTGCTTGAATGGACGCTGAAAGAGCAATCGACCGTTGTTCAACGCGTGGTACACAAATTGATATTCTCAATTGTCCTCGTGCGTTTCATAAGTGGAAGACTCCCGTCTGTTCTTCTGCTTGCAGACAACTCTGTGGCATGTGGGACGGTGAGGCTCTTTGCCACATTTCTGGACTCCAGTGTGCATCCTCATGTTTGAGTTATATTCTTAAATTTGTAACAATCGATTTTGTAAATTTTGTATCACTTTTGGCCGACCGAAACATGTCTTTGCAGTGTTCCACTCTGGCATGTTTTTCATCGCCTGACAGCGCGTGCGGTACAAACCGCGCACAGACCTTCCGTTTGTCCAAATCCTGGGTCAGAATTTGATGCACAGTACGTTTTGGTATTCCCAAAAGATACTCGATGAGTCTTGCAGAAACACATCTGTCTGATGCAATGATTTCGGTCACTTTTTTCACATTTTCTTCAGTGTGACTTGTTCTCGGCTTTGATGCACGTGGAGCTTCTTCAGTATCCTCCCTACCGTCACGAAATGCAGCATACCATCGAAAAATGTTCGAGCGACTCAAACAATCACTACCGTACACACTTTTCATCATTTCGTGCGCTTCTCCGGATGTTTTGCCTAACTTGAAACAAAATTTCATGTTGGCCACAGCTGAAACTTCAGGAATCTTAACGCCACAACTCGCCAACTGATGGCATTGCAGGGCAAAATAAAAAAAAAGAGTCCTAACGGATCCTGGACACACAGTGTATGTGTGTCTGTTTGTGTTTGCTTTTATTCTGTACTAGTGTTGTCACGTGTTTAGGTAGAGACCTTACGACGAGCTGATCACTCGTCCAAGGAGTCTGTGAAATAATAAGAATGGGCTGGAAGAGGCATTGAAAAGAAAATGTCTTCACCCACACTAGGGCAAATTGTCCCAGGTTTGTGCAGTAACTTATTTCGTGGTATGACATCTGAAATTTTTTTTTTCTGTGGCGCTACAGCCCCAATTTGGGCCTAGGCCTACCTCCATGAAACTCTCCGTTTCACTTCGGTTTACTAGATCTTACACATACGGTAGGACTCCTTGGGAGAGTGATCAGCTCGTCGCAAGGCCTCTACCTGTACACAAACACAGAAAAACGCACACATACATCCATGCCCTGAGTGTGATTCGAACTCACGATCCCGGCACAGTGCACGCCTTAGACCGCTCGGCTACCGTGACCGGCATGATATCTGAAATAGCTAGTTACATTAATTAGTTAAATAAGAAGTTAATTGTAGTAGGGTTGTTATATCTACATACGTAACATACACCGATTTTCGTGAAGAATTTAACGTGTCATTATACTAATTAATGTTTGTACTTAATGTGGGTATGTTTATAATATAGACTTCATCCTATTCAACCCGCACTTCAGAATCTCATTTATATAATTTCTCGAGAAGCCTCACCGACTACTGAATGGGTTTTCTGCTGATACGTTGCGAGGCAGTACCTTAGACCATACATATTTGGCGGCAATCGTTCTGTAACACATCTTCACTTATATACCTCTCCGAAATCTAAAAATAGATTTCATAGGCTCACGGATTCGATTCTCAGTGAGGTCATTGGATTCTTCAATTGACCTAATCCTTCCAGCCGCACTATGGACCTGAGGTCGACTCGGTCTCGAGCAGAAATGAGTACCAGAAATCTTGGAAATAAAAGGTGGCCGGCGCGTAAATTTGAGCTCAGCGTCACCTGTGACCTGATTGTCCCGAAAACGTAAGAACCTCGAAGTCTCACAACCATACGGGCCTTCACGGCATGTTATAAGGATAGTCTTACCTTCTTTACCTTTTACCTGATTGGATTTAATGACTATTTATAAATCGTAACTACACGTAGTTAGACGGATAACTTTACCGTTACCTTACCTCGGATATTTTCTCAAGATATCTTCAATTCCTGGAGATTCAGTGCTTATGTTTGTCTATGCAGAGCAGCCTTTTTGATAAAAGAAATCAGCTGAAAATGAAGAATGCAGTCTTCTGGGTTTTGGCACCTTGTAGATATTGCGTTAACGGACGTTCCTCCGAAACGTCAGTTAACACAATATTTACAAGGCGCCACACTCCAGAATACTGCTTTATTTATAGTCACCGCAGTGAAAAGCTCAAATCTTACAAAATAAATCAGATGTTTAATGATGATAAGATGAGACACTTTCCTGTCTTGAATAATTTGTAATAGAATTGGTATATCATGTTTTTATTTAATATGCGTATTTATTTTTCTGTTCATTTATTCATTATTGTAATTTATTTTACAATTGAAAGCCTATGGCATGGAATCCTAGAATGATTTGAGGAATAACTCCTTGCGAAGGAGACAGAAGGACGTGGTGGTGACCTACGTAATTTCAGTTATCCTTGCGATCTCCTGATGAAACTGATGAAGAACTCGACAAAACTTCGTCGCGATAGCCAATGTCTCATTCCCGATTCGAAAGGGCAGTTCCTGAATACGTTAGAAACATTGCACACCAACTGCTTCAAGACAAGCATCAAGACATGAGACAAAAGTCGCAGTCTTGCTTCATTCATGATTCGTCAGCATGAAGCTGACGTCAGCATCATGACTCAGACCGGTGTGTGGCGGTTTTCATAATCTCATTCGTTTCAACTCTGCTCCTTTCTTTGCTTCATGTCGCAGACATGGTGTCTTGACTGTTACATGTCTTGACGCATACCAGTTTGCAGCCTACCTTACTGTTTAAATATTACCTTCCTATAATTATTATTTCATGTAAACCTCAAACGAAATCCCTCTAGCAAACAATGAAGGCCCATAAGTCTGTAAGATGTCGAGGCTCCCACATCATCTAGACCAGGCATGTCAAACTCAACTTGTACAGAGGGCCACCTCAGCCCTCTAAATAATAGTCCACGGCCGCACTTCAAAATAGAACTGTACATTAGATTTTGATACGAGGAAATTTAATTCTACTTATATAGATTTAGGAATAATTTCAATATAATTTCCTAAATTCACATATCTTACAGTTTTAAAAAGCAAGAGAATGCCAGTTTTGACAAGTATCAAACAAGTTCAATATGTAAAAAGAGAGATTACACAAGAAATTGTTTAAGAAATAGCAAAACATTGAATTTCCTGCAGCCTGCTAATTTATGTCTGCGTGAGATTTCTTGTCTTCTGGTCTGTTTGAAAATTGTCTTTACAAAAAATATTTCTACTAAAATTTTAATATTGATTTTAATATCAATTAGCTCTAAAAGTTGAGGGGCCGCACTTTGTGGCTATGGGGGCCGCATATTTGACACGGCTGTTCTAGACAATCACTTCATAGATAGAGGTGAAATTTTCAGCCTTACGCACCGACCTGCCGCCCTTTACCCCCAGAAAAATCCTCATACTCATATCTCTTAGAGACTGAGTCGACCCCAGAGCTTAGTATGGCTGAAAGGAATAAAACAATTGAAAAATTCNATATATATATATATATATATTTCAAATTAAGCAGTGAAATATAATCTATAATCATCTTTGCAAAATTGGATTCAATCGGAAATAATTTATTTTTGTCTGGAAAAAATGACCTGCGTGGAAAAGAGAGTATATAAATTCGGAAAAATATAAAAGTATGTACACTTTAAGTCTGACGACATTGTTTCACTTTTATTTAACATAAAGAATAAATGTTTTATAATTGTTCTACCGTACTCTTAATTTTCCTCAGAATATCTTTATTAATTTAACAAAATTTGACTATTTTGCTGCCTCGTTCTCTTTCCACCTTCGTCTGGCTTCTGTCTCAAGAGGTTTTGTCGGTAAGTTGTAGAGCTTAGCGTTGTGTTATATACAGAGAAATACTCAGTCGGAATTTAGGGTCCCCTTTTCTTCTTCATATCACATAATACCCTGCACACAATCTGTTTGTTGTCAGGCGAAAAGCCACCAGATGCGAGCTTAAACCAGATCACAAATCTTAAAGGAGATCCACTTTACTCCAACCACATCACGTTGCGATGTTCCACGCCCTTTCATGAAATACGTACGTAAGTTCAATTGTCAAGTTACAGAAAGTTTTCGTGGTTTAAAATGATGACACCTGTTAACGTCACTGCGTAAGTTTTAAGTTTGGAGATTCCGCTGTATTTCGCCCGATAAATGCTTAGTTATATAAGAAGAATCCGTCATTAAGTTTGTGAAGTAGGACAGCAATTCTGAAGGATCAGGAAATTCTCCTGCTTTTAATGTTTTATTTTTGCGAGTAACTCTACAATATTTGGAGGAACACAGAACTACAACTCTATTTATTACTGTACGTGTGTGTGCGCGGGGGGAGCCTCTCACCCTGATGGAAGAATATAGCTGGAGGGTGCAGGAGAACAAGGTGTTGAGGAGAATGTTTTGAGACGAGAGGAAAAAAAAGCCGGAGACTGGGAAATAATTGCGTAACGGCATGATTAATGATTTATACTCATTAAGTAATATTAGACCGATCACAGTGACCGAGCGGTCTAATGCATGAAATGTCTTCGTCCAGTTAAACACTGAGATCATAAGGATTTGAACCCCACTCTTGGCATGTAAACATATATCGGCGTTTATTCTCCGTTTGTGTTGTTCTGTGTGTGCCTCGCGACGGTCTGATTCCTTGTCCAAGGAGTCCTACCGTCTGTCTGTAAGATTCATAATATCATAATTGTTTCTGAATGTAAAGAGGCCATAGGTAGGCCGCACACTGACATGCGTCAAGACATGTCACAGTCAAGAGACAATGTCTGCGACATGACGTAAAGAAAGGAACACTGTTGAAACGTATGAGATTATGAAAACCGCCCTACACCGGTCTGAGTGATGATGCTGACGTCAGCTTCATGCTGACGAATCACGAGTGAAGCAAGACTGCGTCTTTTATCCCATGTCTTGATGCTTGTCTTGAAGCAGTTGGTGTGCGGCAGCCCGTAGACCCTATTGCATCAAAGTAAAAGAAATATTGTTAGGATGAACAGGTTAAGGATGATGACATGGACGGGACATGATCACGCGTTACGAGGAAGAGAAATGCCTAAAAAATTTTTGTCAAACATAAAGGGAATAGACAACTCGAAGTATGTAGACGTTAACGGGAAAACAGAAAATCAGTTTCTGGCGGCGCGGCCTGGACTGGATCTGCTTAGGATAAGGTCCACTGGTGAGATGTTAATAAGGCAATGAAATTTCGGATTTCTGGAGCATTTCTTCAACAGTTGAGTTAATATCATATTCCAGGGAAAAAAGACTCTCTGAAGTTAGTTAGTTAGTTAGTTGGTTATAAACGTAAACACTGCAGTGCAAACTGTGATTTCCAAAAGAATATCCACGCTGAGAAGAAGAATATTTTTGTCTGATGGTGTACTGGCTTCGGAGTGAGTTAAAGTAGTTATTGAATCCATTTTTGCAACTCTTGACTTGTTTATGAAAACAGTTTGTTCACTTTATAAAAGAAATTTGTTGAAGAATGCCGTCTTCTGGAATGTGGTCCCGTGTAGATACTGTGTAAGCCGACGTTTCGGAGGAAAGTAGGTTTATACAATATCCAATTATTTATTAGAATCGGTCTCAACATAATAATACAATGGTCAAGGCTAAAATTAGCTTAACTAAGCTAATTGTTGTGTTGTGACTGACTCTAATAAAGAATTGTATATAATAACACAACAGGATGCACGAAATTAAAATTTACACAATATCTACACGGCGTCATATCCCAAAAGACGACATTCTTCACGGTCACAGCCAAGAAAGTTGTTGTTTTGGGAAACCACTTCAAATGCCCTGCTGTGAAAGAGTTGCGTCACATAATTTTCATATCCTGGTCTCGCGCTCTTCTGCTCACCTCTCATTAACATTACGAGTATGTCTTCTGCAAGGAACTTGTACTTGCCTCCAGTGTCCAAGGATATGAACGCTAACGTTCTTCATATTCAGGATCAATCAGAGAGAAGGAAGGATTTACGAATTTTGTAGTTATGTTTGAATGAGGAATATGCACAACGTAAGATCCCTACATAACTAACTCCGTAGCTTTAGCCCGCAAGCGAACTATATCGACCGAGTGACCGCCGCTTGTCGGCGAAGTTAGTGCCAACTTTAGCGGATAGAGGGTGTCGCGTAGTCGGGGCAACGAATCTCCCCTTGGCCGTTAATTTCGGCTTTCTAGACAGGAAGATCCATACATATGAAACAAAACACAACATAGACAAACGCGGGATTTGAAGAGGTAATCCGAGTATTCTAGGTGTTCGAAAGGGTAGACATCGTACACCGTGGCGAGAAAGAAAAAATTTATATTGTCACATTAGGGGTAATTATTAGACAGGATTTGGATTGGATGATTGGATTTATTGCACTTATACACTCAACTTGAAACTACAAGTAATACAGCGCTATCGCTGATCTACACGCCCACTTTACAGTACACCGTTACAAGCACACAAACACACACATACTAAGATTCTCAGTCTTCACAAGTCGTGTCCTGGCAATGGATTTCAACACAGTAACTATACAAGTTTCACTTTAACTGCAGCACGTATGAAGTCTTCTTTGCACAACCTAATTCCTTTCTTCTTAGCTCTTCTCAATCATCTGCCATCTCAAAAACTCTCTAAAATATTATTTCAGCTGACCTGCGATTCTCGTTGTATGGTCGGGACGGACCCAACAGAAAACATCGTTTTCATCGTTATAGCCCCAAAATATTTCGATTGCTCCTTACGCATTCTTTGCCTAGTAATGATTGTTTACTCTGGCTCCAGTATTCCGGCATTCAGGCATCATGCCACAGTGTATACAAGAAGACAAGATTTTCATTTTCTGACTCTAATGTGAGAGGAAATGCCATTCTACCTCAAAAGCGATGTTGGCATCACTGAAGATGGTGGGAGCAAATAACACGAACTTCTTCACTTGCGCCTGGTTCGTTCTCATTGTATTTTGTGTGACGATAATGTTGTGACAGGTTTCACATGGCTTCCCAGTTGATAGATGGCAGCACAGGATACGGACTACCTGTAATCCGAGTTTGTGGTCAGAGGGCGGGGAACCAGTGAGATCTGAGGAATAATTACACCTCACTATGGAGAAAATTGAGCTCGACCTAGGAAAGTTTGGGAATATGCGAACAGATCCACACAGGGCTGAAGAATGTTTCTGATGTGCTTTATGATCGGTCATTAATTGTACCGAAATTCAGAAGCAGATAAGTCAGCCTATCCGGTTATTTTGGAAATCAGCAATAATGTAAATGCATCTGAATTTCGCAACAATCATGGAAAGAAGCTGAGCAAATATTGTTTGAGGGCAACCGAAATTGTTTTAAAATCACGTGATTTAGAGGGGACTGCGTGTGGAGCGTTGTAGTATATACGTTCATTTTAGAACATATCATGTGTACAACTGTTGTGCAATTATTTTGTCAAAACTAGCAGCAAAATCGTTCTTAACTTTTAATGTATATTCACATTAATTTTAAGTAGCTGAGGTTTGCTCTGGGGCCCAGCCTCACAACAAATTGGTGTTATTTGTTAATCCCTGGAGGGAAGCGTGATTGAGCGTGAAGCTGACCACTTATCCCCAGACAGTGTACAAATTACTAACAAGTGGAGTTTTCCATTCCTGTTCAGTGTACTCTTAGTTTGTCTGCGAGTCAGTAGTGGCAAGACAGAACTGATACATTCACGTATTCTTTTACAAGATAGAAGCTACTCAGTCCCTCATTCGCTGAGAACAAAACACTGACTCACTCTCTCCATAGAACTGACGTACTCGGTGACGAAACACAGCTGACGAAATATTGATTGATTAACAACTTATAGTTCATAATTCTTTTAGTCTATTTTCCTTATTTTGAAAAAATAAAACTAGGCATATATGATCACCATGCTGTCTGTTTTCCCTGTGCCTCTTGGCTCCCTGCCCATTAACTTTGAATGCCTGAAACAATCTTTCTGAGACTCAGTATGTATATCACGGCATCTGAACCCATCTCAACCGCATACTTCAGGAATCCCTCACATCAGTGTGTGTGTCTGTAAGTGTATCTCCGTCTTGTTACTAGGCAACGGTTCGGTAAAGCCTTACCGCGTTAAACAATACAAACGCAACAATAAAATAATTGTTGCACGCGTCGTAAGCGATTAGTTATCATCAGAGCTTCTTGCCTTATGAGCAATTTAACGACGCCTTTTCTATATAAAACAATATAGTGTAGGATATTACGATTATGAGCGAATTTTGAAATGAAATGTACTTGGATGGAGGCGGTCGTGACAAATTAAGGAACTATTGAGGCGTTTGCCTGCGGGAAATAAGAAAAACCAGGATAAATTTAGTAAGGATAGCTGATCGAGATTCGAGCCGAGAACCTGCCTAATACAATTTTAATATTTACCTCTAGACCAGCCTATTCGAAGTCGCAGTCTTGCAAGAGTCGATATCGTTAGAGCCTACTTTCGAGAGAATGAGCATGCTCTTTCCCAGTTCTCACAAATTTTCTTAAAATATCAGATGAACATTTTTGGAATTTATGGATATACATTGTAAGCACTTATAAGTATGTCATGTGGAAAAGTATGTTGACTTTTTCATGCAAAAGACTGGGTCCAAGCAGGGAAAGAAATCGAAACAAAACGTGTTTTCTTTGCGACAACCTGCGCGCGCATGTCTCCATCCTCTTAAACTACAGCCACTGTAACGTGTAACTGCACGTTCTCAGACAACTTATTTTCTCGGTTTTCGTGGAAATGTAGTAGACTGAAAATGGAGTTAATATTTCCTTTTGGTTATTCTCTTTACCAACATTACCGCTCGCCGCCCACGAAGAGAGGAAATACGTTTCTCTAAGATCAAACCAAAACTTAGTTCTAAAACCGCAACCCCTTTCACTTGTCAATAATGTAATATCTCTTATGAAAACATTTCTGCAATTCAGATGCAGGCTATTTGTGTAATTCTATGTAACTCTAGCTTAGAAATTAACATATATCATATAGCCTAATTTTGAGAAGTCTTACAGGATCAATATATTGGTTTATCCGTCGGGATTAATCTAGTAATTACCCTCTGGGTACGATGTGATCAGCAGGTTAGTGTATCGGTAATATTCTGGGATAGAAGTGGGCAATCTCTGTCGTTATAGCGACTTTCTACGGGCTGGACGGCTGGATTTCGACTCCCGGCAGAGACGAGATATTTTCTATTTTCCACAACATCCAGATCGCATCTGGGGCCCACTCAGCCACTTATTCAGTGGATACCTGGTGCTCTTTCACCGGGGGTAAATCGGAGAGCCGTTGATCTGAACACTCACCTTCATCTCATGCTGTTGTCGAGAATTTTGGAGCTGTATCTCCACTCCTCATAATTCTTCACGGCTTCCTGCTTAATTAATTAAGCACAGAAACAAATTGACCTCTTTTATTTGGTTTGAAATAAGGCAAGGTCACCGCCTAAAATGACTAAAATTTGCATAGTTTTGCGTGATGCATCCAGGAAGTTTGGAAAGCACATTCAAAGAATTTACTACCATCTTCTTCCAGACTCGCGTCTACTCATTAAGCTGAAGCTTCTTCTAACTTCTTCTTATGCTATGCAACCTCTACAGCTGAAATGACGACGCTAAATAAAGTATGAACCAGCCTTCAGCAGAATGTGTGTTCTACCTCTCTACTTGCTTCTAAGTCAAGTTTATCAAATTGCTCTATGTCGTCAGAAAGCCTAATAATAATTTTTGATTAAATGAAAAGAAGATTAAATTCTGAAACCTTTGTCTGTACTCACTTCAGAGAATGATATCACTCAGTCTGCTTTAACAACTCCCTAGAGAGGAGGATATAAAAAAAAAGGTAATTTTGCCAGCTATTTACGTGGGCGTGAAACTTCGTCTCTTCTCTTGAAGGAAACGGAAATTTGTATTTAGACTTGTTCTTGCGGGATATGACGCCGTTTAGTTTGTGGGTTATCGTCACGAAACTTTCAAAGAAATTTTCTTCCGTCTGCAACTCGATACTGAAGATGTAGGCAGCAGAACCTGCTGAAACACATGTAAACAGTAAGAGATTCTATCTTCTCCTAACTTAGAAGGCCATAAGGCATATTTTCAGTGCTTTGAAAATTTTGAATGATATATAAGTTACGTGTTTGAAAATAGAATTCGCCAGCGCCTAGGGCTTTTTGTACTTGAGACAGTATATTTATTAAATAAACATATTAGCATAATAAATAACGAAAAGCATAATAATTTATGCAGGTCGCTATTATTTTAAAGGGCGACTACGTTAGGCTGACCATTTGGGAAAATTTCAATAATTTCATTTAATGAATAGCGCAGTAGGTACGACGATTGGCTACTATCTGGATGACCTAAGGATCGGTGTTCGAGTCCCGGTATGGTCAAGAATTTTCTTTTCTCCATGACGTCCAGAACGTCTCTGGGTTCCACGAAGTCTCACATCCAAATGGTACCGGGGGCTGTTTCTTCGGGGATAAAACGGCCGGATGGTGAAGCTGACCACTCACCTCCGACCAACGCCGAGATCAAGAGAAAGTGTTCTATACATTCACTCCCCCATACGCCTTTATGGCGTAGTGCTTAATTAGTTAATCACAGGGAAAACTTCGACTTTTTTTGCCTTTAATAGAAAATGAGAGCTTAGAAGAACGAGAAAGAAATGGGAGGATAACATTTAGAGACATAGGATATGGGAACAACAGAGGATGTTGTTAGGGTTATTTTGTGAAGCTCTAAATAGCTAGAACATTTGATGTAAAATGCTACAACGAATGAGGAATTTGGAAAAGATTTGGAAAGAAGCTGTCGTGACCTGATTGAGGTATCACCCCAAAATACTTCTGAATGGACTGAGGAAAACCACGAAAACCTCATTGAGGTTAGTCGATATCGCGATATGGATTCGAATCTCAGCACCTATCAATACGCTTTAAGAGCCTTAATACTGGGCTAACACTTCCGGTAGGCCTTTGGAACTGGCGATGTTGCACCACCGTGCTCTTCTACCACACCGTTCTTCATGTACTTCCGCCAACAATGAAGTGATCCATAACTTCCAGCTTTCTACACTTAGATAGCAATAAAATATTATATTATATGCAAACTGGACTGAGGACACGGCAGTAATTAATGTGGACAAGAAGGATAGTGTGACCATTTAAATAATATGAAAGTGCCAGCCAACTCCTAGAAATCTGATAATGAACTTCCCAGCATTTATGGAACCAAAGTTTCGTTATCATGTTTATAAGACACCGCCATGGATCCAATTTTCCATGCCTTCACACCATATTTCATTAATCTGAGTTTTAGTGTCATTTTTTCATCTGTGCCTAGGTTAGTCACATAGTTTCTTTCCTTAACACTTTCAGACTCTATCTATATTTGAATTTTTCATATTTCCGCAAGTGCTACATAATCAGCCAATATAACCTCTTTGGATATCTCACCGTATCAATGTTTGGTTGTAAGAAAGAAGTATTAGTACAGAGGACGCAAGTAAAAGGTACACCAGTTCAAAACTTTTATGCCAGTCTGTGTCATTGTAAAATATGAATCCACATTAAAGTAACCCAATTTAGAAAAATCGTTTCATATTCTTGTGACTCTCCTGATGATGATCTAGGATATGTCGAAACATATAACGCAACGCCTGTGAATAATAAAATTTTTGATAAATTTGTATTTATTTTGTCTCCATTATATAAATATTTTCACGTGCAGGGGAATATGCGTGAACTGGCTACTCACATCCGACAGGAGACAACACTATTTGTATTCATTGCGTGCCGCTAAATTAACTAAGAGCAGGGACAAGTTTACTTTCCACTTAAATCTTCAACTTTTATTTGATGTGGTGAATTTTGAAGAAAATGCTAGGACATGCTTCCTGTTTTGTGTGAATTGTTGCTACAAGCCGAAAGGTACCGGTTTCGATTCACGATGAGGTTATTGGATTCTTTCAACTGACCTATTTGTTCCAGCCCTAAATGGCCTTGGGGTCGACTCAGCCTCTAAGAGAAATGAGTACCAGGAATCTTTCTAGGGGGTAAAGGGTGGTCGGTGCGTAAGTCTGACAACTTCGCCGATATCAGTGAGCCGATTTTCTAGAAAAATATGAGTCTCAACGTCTCGCAACATTACGGGTCCCCATGCCTGTTACAAAATACCTTTCTTACTTTTACATCCAAGGATTAAGAATCAATGTCTTTGAAACTTGTAATACATAACTCAGGAACAGATAATATTTGTTAGCTAAAAGCCCGAAGCGTTATTCGGCGCCTCAGTCATCCCTCACTCGACCCTTAAAGACCCCTGAATGAAAATGGTTTTAGGTTGGGCGCGTCTGTAGTGCCCTTGTCTTGAACCATCACATTCCAGGCAAAGATTCGCGAGTCATTACGGAAGCCCAGAGACAGGAAACACGTCGGGGTGAGACAGGAAACGTGAAGACAGAGGGACGGCTTAGGAGAAGGAATGCACCGGGCCCTTCTCTCGTGACGTGCTTCCTTAAACAAGGAAATAGCAGCAATACCTATCAGGGCCGACGTCAAGCAGAGCAACTAGGCCTCACTCTACGGTTTGAAAAGCCCTGTCATCCAATAAGGTTTACGTTTCTTTCCTCGATTTTTCGGCTTACTTTGTTCTCAATCACCTTTCCTTTTTTCCTTCGATCTTTTTGTTTTATTGCTAGTGGGGTGGGACTAAGTCCCTTGTACTGCGGCCACTTCTGGCCTATTGTACCAGCCCCAGATGATAGGTGAGGGTGATTGTGGAGCAATTGGTGGACTGACGATTGGCAGGGGAAACCGAAGTATTATGAGAAAACCTGCCCCAGCGCCACTTTGTCCACCAAAAATCCCAGTTGACCAGACCCCGCGATTGAACCCGTGCCGCCGCGGTGGGAAGCCAGCGACTAACAGCTTGAACTATGGCGCGGCCTTGCCTCCCTTCCTTCCGTCTTCCCATAAAAAGTAAAAAGTAAAGCTGTCCCTCTAACAGGCCGTGAAGGCCCATAAGTTTGTGAGACGTCGAGGCTTCCACATTTTCTAGACAATCGACTCTCAGATGGCGGTGAGGCTATCAGCCTTACGCGTCGGCCGCCATTTATCTCCCAGGAAAATTCTTGGTGCTCATTTCTGTTAGAAGGTGAGTCGACCCCAGGGCCATAGTGCGGCTGGAAGTATTAAGTCAGTGACCTTATCGGGATTCGATCCCGCGACATTCCGTCTTGTATCATAGTACACCAACCCACTATGCTACCGCGTGGCACGTATGTATTTCCCTATATATTTCTGGAAATGTCGAATCTACTTCCAAATCGGAAAGAAGTCGGTTTGAATTCCGGACAGAAAGCGCCTTTATAGAATCACAGTTTTGGTATTTCCCCTTTCAATTGTCACAGATAAAAGATATATTTTCTATCTACTTAATTAAGCAATGGGCCATGAGAGAGTGCGGAATTAGCTCCAGCGTTTTTAACCTTGACGCTGGTTTGGTTTCTCTCTCTTCAGCCTAAATTAACACTACTAAGTTTAATCGTTCTACAAAAATTATGTCTTTCCTGAAATAATGTATATTTCTTTATCAGGCACAAGTTAAATTTGTACTTTTGCTTAATTAGCTTGGTAGCACTCCATGAAACTTGTGGGGAACTTGAGCTATAGCTGCACCATTCTTGTCCTCTTCACTAGATGGAGGACAATATTATTTCTGTTACAACTCAGAAGTGCCTAGCTGTTTCTCCTCTATGGCTGCATACAGGCAGAGCATTTCTTCAGCAGTCCTTACAGGAAGCAGTAGTGCATATTGCTATGAAAGTGTAACGTTTCTAATAACTATCTACCTCCCTGGAGCAGTGTTATTCTTCAGAAGCTTACAAGAAGACGTTCCCTTTCTTTTCTGGAGTCCACTGTTTCGCTACCATGTTCACAGAGCTCGCTACTGATCCTTGTCCTTCTTAAAATAATTACAGTCTACACCCTGATGTACCATTTCTTTAAGATATTCTACGTTACAATATTGGAGGGAGGGGGGCGCCGTAGCATAGTTGGTTGAGGCAGTATATTACAAGTAGGAAGATCGCGGGTTCGATTCCCTTTGTGATAATTGGATCTTTCGGGTGACCTAATCCTTCCAGCCTCGCTATGTTCCTGGTGTCGACTCAGCCTCTAACAGAAAGGAGTACCAGGAATCTTCGTGAGTGAAAAGCGGCAGGCGTGTAAGCCTGACAACATTACAGCCAGCTGAAAGCCGAATAGCTAGAAAATGTGGTAGCCTCGACATGTCACAACCATATGGATCTCAACGACCTCTTACAGGGATAGTAAAAAAGTAAAAGGTATCCGTGTAACAGGCCTTGGAGGCCCATAGGGTTGTGAGATGTTGAGGTTCCCACATTTTCTAGACAATTGGCTCATGGGTGTCGGCAAGGTTGTCAGCCCTACGCGCCGGCCGCCCTTTATCCCCAAGAATATTCCTGGTACTCATTTCTATTAGAGGCTGAGTCGACCCCATGGCCATAGTGCGGCTGGAAGGATTAGGGCAATTGATGATAATCCAGTGACCTCATCGGGACTTGAACCCGAGACCTTACGGCTTGTAGCATAGTGCCTCAACCAACTACGCTACCGCGTGCCCCCTTCTTACAAGGATAGCTTTAATTTGCATTTTACATTAGAATATTATGCTGATTTCTGTGACTAACAAGTCACTCCAGTGGGTTCTCCACTTCAAGACATGTGACTAAAATTCTGTATCTCCCCTTCGTGCATGTGATCTTTCTCATTTTTGCCAATCTAATAACATTTTGTGAAGAGTAGAAATTTTGAAGCTCCTTGACATGCGTTATTTTGGGCAAGGAAAGTCAAATGTCATGATACAGTTGGAGTGCCTGGAAATATTCGCAGCTTTGTCTGTTGTTTCATTACTGAAAGGTCTCCTGAGGAAAGCACGAGACGTACACGCCCACAAAAATGTTAATATTACGAATATGGCAGAGGAATATGAGACAGTAGAATGTGACTGCCAGCCTCTCATTATTTATTTACTAACGGTTACACAGGACTGCCTTTACAGCCGCTGTGTTGAAGGCGCCCCTGCACGAAAGATTGTTAAACTTCACAAATGAGACATACAATCCTCCTCTGGGTTGCACATGCTGTAATTCTGCATGGTATTCTATTGCATAACCAATTTCTACATCAAAGGATAATAAACATACGAGGAACGCTATTTCTTTTATAGTATTTGGAACGGGTAAGTTAGATCAAAGGATAATGGATCTGAGTTCTGTTGTGGAGGTGGGCGGTTCAAGTCTCGAAGGGGGCAAGGTCTAGCTTGACTGAGCTTTTTCGTTGTTTTAATCAGTCAGTTAATTCATGAAGAGAGAGTATCTCAAATTAGGCCAAATCCTCTTCCGTTCACTCCCTTCCCAGTTCAGTAGTTATTATATTATTACGTATTAGCAGTTACTATAGAGGGGCTTCGGTGTGATGACTCGATTTACTGACCACTAAGAACCACATGTAATTACAGCGCTATCCCTGATCTACATGCTAAGTCTTCTCCAGCCTGCACTCTCTTCAACTGCCGTTTCCTGGTAACGGATTTTAACAGAGTAATTATAAGAATATCTTTGTAACTACGGCACACATGAAGTCTTCTCTTCATAGCCGGACTTTCAACTCTGTCATTGACAAGTAACGGCTAACTGGATCAAAGTCAAAGTTACTTTACGACTGAAGGTTTACCACTAATCAGTTCGTCTTGGCGTCAGGCCCTTTGAGGCACACGACAGGAGAATTTTACCAACAAAATCTTTAGCGGTAATAGTCCTTATGTAACGCTCTCTCTCACGAGAATATAGATTTGTCTCTTATGAATATGCTTAGCTTTCCGTCAAAGATAGGTATCGCACATATAGCGTGTTATTGAAAAGACTTCTTTTGCCCTACACACAAGCCCTTTGTCTGTACGGGCTTTGCAGAGCAGATCATGCCTATGAATGTATGAGGGGTAGGCTTCCTCGGCCCTTGCACCACGACTTACAGTGGTCTATTGTGCTTAGATCATGCCTAACTTATATATCTTATGCTACAATGGCATCTTAGTCGTCCCTTCAGTAGGTATAAATCGTTCACCTCTTACTAACTTGATAGCCCCAATTGTCTTCCTTATAATCACTTTGCACGGACCGAGTAGAAAACACCGTTTCCTACAGTAATTCTATTGTTGTGTCCGTTTCCGTTGCCACCGGAACATCATAACCGATCCTTTGCCTAGAAACGGTTCGCATAACTCCGTAGTTTGTCTGCCTATTTCATAGCAACGGCTGTACACAGACATTTGTCATGTTGTTTGTTACGAAGTCTTTTCTTACCAACGGGTTTATACACCACAATATTATTTTACTATTAGACACTACAAGCCTATACTTTGAGCCAGAGGCAGCCTTAATAAATAAACCATATATTAAGTACATTATTGGCCTAAGTTCTTATACTTATCCTGCTCAAGCAGGAGTAGTAACTTAAGAATGAACTGTACCACTGCAATTCTCGGACTGCAACTGGTCCGGACGTGTATTGCACATGCGCGCTGTATATGCTTCATGGTTATAAACTCCTCTAAATGCATTTCTCCAGGTTATAATATTCTTTCTTAAACATCACAAGGCAGTCGATGCGGTGCGTTGTTCTCAGTCTCTTTTGATATTTAATTTTAAATCCAAGTTCGGAATGTTTTGATAGGTCTCTTTGTTTTATTTACCTCTTTATTCCTTTCTTCTCTTCAAGTCTTTCGCTTTATTTTCTTCGTCTTCTTCATTTCTGTCTCTCTTTTCTTTGTTACTTCCCTTTCGTTTTCCTGTTTTATCTTTCATCTTCCTTGCATCCTTTCTTTCTATCCTTTTTTCTTATTTCCTTTACTCTTTTTCCCTCATTCCTTACGTCCTTTCCTATTACTTTCTTCTATCTTTTTCTAATTTATTGTTTTCTATTCTCACCGCACCTTCGTCTTCCCATTTTTCTTGTATTCCAGTGGATGCTACCCCACTTCGTCTCTCCCAAAGCAAACTTGTCTGACTGCTTTTTTCCTTAATAGCTGCCATGTGTTCGGTTCTGCCATATGGGCCACTCTCTTAGCTCTCCGTTAACTACTCCTCTGCATTTTCCAGCAGTTCGAATACTTCCTCTGCACAAACTAATATGCTTCAAGAGAACGCGCTTATATTTCAAAGGGTCCATACAAGAATAGCCCCTCTTTGCTCCTTAATGCTCAGTGACAATTTTTATCTCTTTAAAAGTCTGTTACTATTTTTATCGTTATAAAAATCTCCACTTACCTATAGAAGTGACAACGTTGCAAAGCAAGGCAACACTTTCGTAAATCTTAGATACACATTTGACTTACTGCACATCGCGGTTCAGTGGATAGTGCTTGTGCTTCGTATCCGAGATGTTCGTGGTTCAAATCTCAGTCCGGAGACCAGCTATCCTAGAGAATTATTTTTGTGGTTTTCGCCATTGCGTCTAGAAAAATGCCGCGATAGTAAATATTGAAATATTTACTTTATTTTAACTTCTTTTTGTGCTGGGTGCAAGTCAATACTAGTGAAACGGTGAATATATTATGTCTGAAAATATGCTACAAAACTTGAAATAAGTAGCTGTTAATGGTACCAGCTTCTTTCTGAGCATTCAGAAATAGATTTCAAGACTTTCACTGCACTAGAGGCAAAGACAAATTTACCGGCCGATCACATGAACCGTCTTCCCTCGCTCAAACACTGGGATCGTGGGTTCGAATCACACTCGAGGCATGAATATATGTGTTTGTGTTGTAATATGTAGGTAGCAGCCTTTCAATGGGCTGATCCCCCGTCCAAGGAGTCCTATCGACTGTGTATAGAATTAAGAAACTGAAACAGCGGCCAAGGTCCAAAGGGCTGCAGAGCCATAGCGAGACAGCGAGAAAAATTGTGGTAAGAAGATCCTTGTGTTTCATTACCACTCACTTCCGACTAGTGTTGAGGTCAAGAATAGGTGGACCTATGCCTACATTTCCCCATACATCTTCATGGCGTAGTGCTCAGTTAACTACAGAGACGGCCATGCCATGCACAGGCCACTCAGGCGGTTAGTCGCCGCCTTTCCACCCCGGCAGCACGGGTTCGAGCCTAGATCAAGTCATGTTGCACTGCGACATGTTTTCTCTGGGGACTTCGGTTTCCCCTGCCAATTCGTATTCCACCGATTTTTGCACAATAATAATCATCATCTATCATCCGGGGCTGACACAATAGGCGAAAACAGTGGCCGCAGTACCAAGTGGGTTCAGTCTCATTCCGTGGAAAAATAAAATAAATATACTTGTAATTACAGGGCCAACTTTACGTTTTCTTTGTTCTGCTTAATCAAGCACACGCCTCAAAACAAAGGCAGAAGAGAAGTACAGTTCCACGCATTCCAGTCCTTGGCACCAGATGGACATGAGTACTTAGTTGCATGTTCTGGTCAATTTGCCCCCGGGAAAGTACCCCAGGTTCAAATTACATGGGAAGCCGGCTGTACCCCAGTGCTGTTGCGGAGAAGATCATGAGCAGAATTATTTCTGCCCCTTGCCAGGAATCGAAACCCAGTTCTCCAGTCTTCCATTCCATAGCTTAGTCACTGAAAACAAAATGTAGTACACATATCACCCTCCTTTAACAATAACATATTTGCGTTTCATATATGGGTATAGCCATTAACATCTTTATGCCATTATGGAAATCAATAACTCACGAAGCATTGCTTTTAATAGCGATGATCAGGTTACTGCAGGAAGTGAATTTGTAAGTGATATCATAGTTTTGACTTTGCTCCCTTCACTTATCATATTTAACATTTCCTCTCTTTGTCTTCCGTCATCCACTTGACTGCTCCGAGAAATGGATCGCCTCTCTTCGTCTGAATGTCACAAACCATTTGCCTTAATATATTTAGCTGCTCGATCCGAATAATCTAATATTCGGTTACGTTAAACTCCGAAATATTCTGTCTTCTGAGATATAACGCCGTGTAGTCCGCTGAAAAGCAACCAGAAGTTCTGGAAGGATATGTTTCTTCCATCTTGAATTTCGAGGAATAAACCGAGAGTTAAACCAGCGGGAAAGAATGTCTGCCACCTCCAAATAGTTCCTAGGTCAAGAATATGTGGAGCAAAACATCCACTCCGCCATATACCGTATTTACGCATGTATAGGCCGCACATTTTTTGCCAAAAATTCAAGAGAAAAACTGGGGTGCGGCTTATATTCGAAATATTCGAAATCACACTTCATTAAAAAAAATTATATTCATAATTAGTAATACAGGGTGTAATACTCCTGAAAATACCTGTAATACTCCAAGAAAATTATTTTTTCTATAATTTCTGTCTGAAAATTGTGCTGCGGCCTATACATGCGTAAATACGGTATCTTCATCGTTTAGTGCTCTCTTATTTAAGCACAAGGACAACTTTAGTGGTATCATTATTGTAGTGTGACGAGTAATAATGGGTTCTGGATTTGATGATTTGGTTTATTGGCATTTCTTTACAATTACAATCAGTTATAACAGCTCACACATTGAACTCCTCCTGAAATTCTGTCTCACTGATCTCCCCTGATCTCGGAATGACCTCTCCTGCTTACGAATTCACGAAATGTCCTGCCTTTTGTAACTTCCAGAGAACCGAATAGACATCACCATTTCCCACAGTTCGTGTTATTCTGTTTTTCTGTTGCCACGAAATATGCGTCAGACTTCTTGGTAACACTTAGATTTGTGCAAGCGTACTAGCTAACCGTTGCCTAGCAAAATCACTTACGCTTCTGCTATTATTCCTGCTATTTGGCAGTGTTTACCTAGCCGTTGCCTATCAAATGATCATATTCCGTCGCCTTATTATTATTTTTATCATTATCATTATTATAATTATAACTACGAAGTAGTAGAACATGCCTTGGAAAGCTATTAGTCGCTTTGTTTGTCGTGTGCTCTATGGAATGGGAAGCCGCACGATCGTGTTCAGAGGGATCCATAACTAGAATTTACCCATAGGTCATTAAAGTCCAGGCTACGTAATCACACATTTCCTTAATATCCAATATAATAGTATTACCTTACCAACTATGCTTGGGTCTACCAAGTAGTGTCTTCCCTCCCGGTTTTCCCCACGAATACTGTGCATTTATTTGTAACAAATTTCCACATTAGAGTTTTCACTAGTACCTAAGAGCCTATAAAAAGAAATCATTAATAAACATACACAACGAACACATAGTTGCTAGAAACTGAAAGGGAAGTAGCTGAAGTAAAAACAAACAAAATGATAATGATAACAATTGTACAGTTCTTAATACTGGTAGATGTTAAATATACGTAAAAAGTAAAAGTAAAGTTGTCCCTGTGCTTAGCTAACTAAGCACTACGCCATGAAGGCGCATGGGGGAGTGGATGTATACATCCAGGTTTTCTTGATCTCGGCACTATTTGGATGTGAGTGGCCAGCTTCACGCTCCTGCTGATTTATCCTCGCGGAAAGAGCCCGCGATACCTATTGGATAGGAGTCTGGATGGACCCCAGAGCCAGTCTGGACAACGTGGAGAACAGAAAAGTCTGGACCCTACCGGGACTTGAACTCCGACCTCTCTGCCATCCAGCTCGCAGCCAGTCGATATACCGACTGAGCTAATTGCTTATTTATGTACTTAACTCAACAGATAAAGTTTCATTGTACAGTCAGAAGGAGTAGAGAGCGATGACAACAAAAACAATCACAAGAACAAAGAGAAACACGAGAAAGAACAAACAAAGAACATGTTAGAAAGAAGTTAATTCAATTNTTGTTGAATCTTAGCCGCTTTTCAGTTTCTTGATCCTATACAAATTTGGTAGGACTCCTTGGACGGGGGATCAGCCCGTCGCATGGCCTCTATCTACACATAGAACAACACCAACACAGAATAAAAGGACAATATAGACATCCATGCCTAGAGTTGGATTCGAACCCACGATTCTAACGTTAAAGCGAGTGAAGACAATTCATGTCCTAGACCGCGCGGCCACTGTAGTTGGCTCTTTACATAAATGTAGGATAATAATAACAGCCGGAAGGTCTCGGGTTCAAGTCCCGATGAGGTCATTGGATTTTTTTCAATTGACCTAATCCCTCCAGTCGCACTATGTTCCTGGGGTTGACTCAGCCTCTAACAGAAATGAGTACCAGGAATTAATTAAATAATTTTCCTGGGGAGTAAAGCGTGGCCGGCGCGTAAGGCTGACAACCTTACCGCCATCTTTGAGCCGATTGTCTAGATAACGTGGGACCCTTAACGTCTCACAACCCTATGGGCTTTCGAGGCCTGTTACAAGGATAGCTTTATTTTTACTTTTACTTTTTACTTTACGCGGTAGATTGATTGCAGACGAAGCTTACATTGGTGGATAAATTTGTTGACCACTTACAGGTCGCAGTTACAAATAACTATAACACTATGGCTATTTCCACACTTCAAGTTCACTGGAGCAAACTGTACAGTGTTCTCAGTCTATTACTAGACGTTTCCTGTTAACGGCTCTAACAGTGGCTGTTCCTCTGCCTCAAGGTTCAGATCCTTTCTTCATAGACTCCCGTGCGGAATTAACTAAGTCAAAGTCAAAGTCACATTGCGACTGAAGATCAGTCAGTCAATCTTGGTGTCGAGCTCAATCTGGGGCTCAAGACCACATATTTATTTCTGTTTAACAATTAGGTCTTTTCATTGTGGGGCGTCCTCTCTGACGAGAGGACAGGTCTGTCTTTTGTCTGAGTCATAGTCTATAGCAGTAAGTCATTTGTCATAATGTAAAGGATATTTATATTTTATATGTTAAACGTGATAATAACTATATACAAGGTCTATGTCAGTCCAGGCTCAACTAACTAACTAAGTTCTAACCATGTCCCGCTTAAAAATTTCGAGACGGACCACAAAGGAAACACATAATTTCCATTTCGTGGTCCAGATGTTGCATTATTATTAATCTGCTGCCTAGCAACGGACACTGTTCTGTTGTTTGTTTCGAGAGAATGTGTTTATCGAGAGTTTTCCCAGAAATGGCCCTGGTATATCTGCCCATCTCGCTGTCGTTTCATAACAACGGCTGTACACGCTACAATAATAATAATAATAATAATAGTCTTTAAGAAGTGTGTAAAATTATGAAAGAATATCATTCTGTCGTAGAAGAAGCTATGATGGGAAAAAGGAAGATGTTTCACACTTTAACAAAACTGCAGAAGGCGCTCGTGTAGGGAGCACAGCAATAGTCAGTTACTGAGCCTGTATGTGATTAGCCTGAGGTTTAGGACGTGACTTAATTAAACTTGATACAGGCACGTCCATATGGCAATGAAGCAGCCATTAAACCTACAGAAGGTTTGGTGGCTTAGTGTAATGAACTTGAATGAAGGGTTTTTCGTTGGAATGAGAAGCAGAGGTGAGGCAATTGCTGCTGGAGCTGCCTCGTTATCTGAATTCGCAACTGAGGCTTGTGCAACCCTCCTCGGTTCCGGTGGGGCCTGAAGAGGGGAACCGTTATAGAACAGCGTCTGCAGACATTAACCAGAACCTGTTTCCCTGACAAGCACGCCGTTTCAATTTTGGGTTCTCATGTCACTCAAAACTGTGGCTACTGTAACTTCCGGATATGCTTTCAGAACAGTTTAGCGCTGTAAATTTAGATTGGCGGCTAGTCAAGAAGGGCTCATCTCCATGGAATTAGTTAATAAGTCATTCTGGGCTTGGGCTGTGCCATAGCTCATGCGGTTAGTCGTCGGATTATAACCGCGGCGGCCAGGTTTCGATCCCAGGTCAAGTCATGTGCGATTTGTGGTGGACAAAGTGGCATTGGGGCAGGCTTTCTACGAATACTTCCATTCCCCCCTACTAATTCTTATTCCACCAAATTCTCAATTCTTATCCATCAACCGGAGCTACTATAAGAGGCCATATGGTGATCAACGTACATAAAGGACTAAGCCTTACCCCACACCAAGGAACTAAATAAATTGGTTAATTAGTCAGTTGGTTAGTTAGTTAGTACTGTGGAGTTACTGATCTGCTATTACTGATTCCGGTAAAATGTTGGTCCTACCTCAATCCAGAGATTGTAATTTTTACCTTTTTCCTGAACTGCTTCGTTGTAGAAAAGTATTTCTAAATAGATTTTATTGTCTCTCATACAACATTAGACGTGGATAGAGTACGTGAACAGTTGTTTTGAAATTCCAAATATATTTTCGAAGATTATTGCAGTTTGTGTTAATCGATTTTTTATTTACGGCTGATATTTTGGGTAATTTTCCTTAGTTCCACAATACAATTATTGCAATAGTACTTCTCTGCACATTCTCTCCTCTTTATTATCCCTTAATCTCTTTATCATTCATCACTGCATATGCTGAGCCATTTACTGCCTCGTTAAATCAATAATAATAATTCAATTCAATTCAATTCATGTTTATTTACGTGCAAACTTAACAACACAGAGGCCAATTACAAAGTTAACACGAGTACATAGAAATACACAAAAAATAATTCAAAACAAAATGCAAAAATGACAGTCTGTATTATGGCAATAAATTAATAACAATTCCAAGAAAAATTAAAGTGAGTATTAAGAGGCGAGAAAATGAATATAAGTATATTTCCAATAGTCATGTCATTTTGTGGCCAGAAAGGAAAATATACGTACATACACGCATAGAATTTAATATAATAACATTAAGTCAATATTTTTCTTTTTTGTGTGCTAACACAACATCCAATATAATAATAATAATAATAATAATAATAATAATAATAATAATAATAATGAGTAGTTGGATGAGGCACAGTGCTAAAGCCGGAAGTCTCAAGTTCAAGTCCCGATGAGGTCGTTAGATTTTTTCAGTTGACTAATATTTCCAGCCGCACTGTGGCCCTTGGAACGACCAGCCTGTAAGAGAAATGAGTACCAGAAATCTTCCTGAGAGGTAAAGAGTGGTCGGAGCGTAAGGCTGAGCCTATTGTCTAGATAATGTGGAATCCTCGACATCTCAAAACCGAATGGGCTTCCGCGGCTTGTTTCAGGGAAAGCTTTATTTTTATAAATAATATTGTAACGTGTTTTTCTACTGAAGACGCCGTTCGGATTGTTACTTGGTTTATTTAACAATCTACAAGTCTTGGCTACAATTAATTATAACACTGTTACGGGTTTACACAATTTACAACCCTACACAACAATCTGTCCGCTCTATCCTCAGTAGTCTACACGTATTCACAGTACGATACGGGAGCTATACAAGTGTCACTGTATTACACACTCCCAATTACTTCTCTTGTGAGCCAAGCATCTGCTTCTCACGCTATCACTTCTAATCATACGTTCCTGTATTCTTCTTTTCGCTACAACTGAACTCGGCGACTGTTCTATCCTCACTGTGTCAATCCTGCTCACACCCTGACTGACTATTAACTAACTACTACTGACTGACTGACTGACTGACTGCTCACTCCCTGGCTAACTCGTAACTAACTGTGAATAGTCTTCGCTGCTCCTTATTCAGCCCCGTTACGGACAACACAGGAAACAGTTACGTAATAGGCACCACTGTTGCGTAAAGTCGTGTTTACCTACTGCCTAGGAACAGTCATTGCACGGACTCCCCGCCGTGTTTACAAAGGCGCTGCTGGGCAGCAGTGTCGGGAGTTGTTTACGGCTACGTAGTAACTGCGGCGTCCCGTGTTACGTCACCGCGGAGAAAGGGTTGTCTACCGAGCGTTGCACATTGATGGACGGAGTTGTGGTATATCACGTCACTCGCGAGGTCACAGAGTTCACGCGTCCCCCACCTCCCGCCACGCCATTCACGTCACAAAATTAACAATGGTTAGTTAGTTAATCGAAGTTAGAGGCCCTATCCACATAAGTAATGTGCTAATTAATTGTTGTTTGGTTAGTTGCTTATTTATTTAATTGCGCTGGATTTGAAATCATCACTCCATAAAGATTATGCAAAATGGATATACTTATACTCGTATATTCTTTCTAACAGATGATAGTCATTATGCTAATATGCAGGCAGAAATTTCACCCTGAAATACTCTATTCCATTTTTGCAGAAATTTAATTATACAACGGTCATCTGTCCCCATGGATATTATTAATCTACTGCTCTTTTTTTTTTTTACTTCTATTATCCGCCATTGTGATCACAGCGTTAGCAGATAATTTTGGGGGCGGTGCTGTAAACGACCGGGAGAGTAATGGACTGAAAACATCTAGCTGGACATAAATTGATCATTCTATACCTCGGTCACTGTTCAGGGAAGTCCCTCGTGCCAAGAACATATCCTGTTCAGATGCACACAAATCAGCGCTATTGTGTCTGTGGTGATAGACAATCAGTAGAGGCAACCATTGTGCTCCATTTAACGGGGCGTGAAATCTAGTCCTTAAATCAATCAAAAGGTACAGCACGGTTACAGGAGGTTAAAAACAGGGCGGCTGCTAGAAGGTAGAATGGGTACACAATCATGGGACATCACTCAGTCAGATATATTCTCTCGAGTGTCCCTTATATTCCAAAACTTGGTTCAGAAAGAAATTAAGAGGAGATTGAATTCAGGTAATGCTTGTTACCATTCAGCTCATAACCTTTTGTCTTCTCTTCTGATGTCTAAAAACATAAAAATTAGAATATATGAAACTATAATTTTGCCTGTGGTTCTGTATGAGTGTGAAACTTGGTCTCTGACATTAAGGGAGGAACATAGACTGAGGGTGTTTGAGAACAGGGTGTTGAGAAGAATATGAGATGAAGTGAGAGCAGGTTGGAGTAAACTACATAATGAGGAACTTCAAAATTGTGCTCTTCCCAAAGTATAATTAGCGTGATCAAATCAAGGAGGATGAGATGGGCAGGGCATGTAGCACGAATGGAGAGAAGAGGAATGAATATAGAACTTTGGTGGGAAAGTTAGAAGGAAAAAGACCACTAGGAAGACGAAGACGTAGGTGAATGTACAATTTTAAATTGGATCTTAGAGGGATAGGTTGGGATGGTACGGACTGAATCGATGTGGCTCAGGATAGGGACCAATGGAGGACTTTTGTGAATACCGTAATAAACCTTCGGGTTGCATAAATGCTGGGAAATTCTTGAGTAGCTGCAGAATTGACGGCTTCTCAAGAAGGGTTCAGCTTCATGAGTGCGTGAGTAACGGGTCAGAAAACGCGCGCACCAAATATAATTCCTGTGCATCCTGTCATTATGGTTTAAGTATTTTGAAAATCTCAAAACCTACAAAAATCTGAAGAGTATGGTCTCTTGGGCTGTAGCAGCTTGTATACGTACTTAAGGGAGAGCCTGACGTTTCGGAGGAACATATCACCTTTATCTTCAGGTTTGAAATGTTACCGAAGCCAAGAAACCAGCTTGCCTCCTGATTCTGTTGGTTTCTTGCTTCGGCAACACTTCAACCCTGAAGTTGGAGGTGGCATGTTACTCCTGAATCTTAGGCTATCTCAGATCTGCATAGTGGTACAAACCAGAGTTTCTTACCCTTCGCGGTCACTGCTGTGAGAACTTTGAATCCAGCTACCATAAATTTGTGTTTTAAACAAATTGCTTGCCTTCTCTGTCTCTAAAAATCGTACACTAGAGGAGATGAGTGGTCAGTTTCACGCTCCGGTCACCATCACCTCCACTGATGTTGCTTCCGACTCTTTGTCTGTACTTAGAAATAATTTCTGAAAAGACTAGAATTCCCTAACGATTGTATGAGCTCCTCTGCCTACACAGATCTAAGCTGCTAACGGCCGCTAATGACATGCTATGGCCTCTTAACATATTTCAAGATCAGATCTTTGCTGTCCGGTCTTATCAGAGTCGGCTTTGCTTCAGTTAATTTTTCAAATATTGCATGAAATATTAACCAGATAGGTAAAATATTGTCACGTGTCCGGGGTTCCGTCACTAATAATAACGGATATTGGATTGGATGATTGGATTTATTGACACCTTTCTATACACTCTCTCTTAATCACAACCAATTACAACAACTCGCAATCAGTCTATTGCGTAGGTCTCGCTCCATTCTCCTTCTCCTGTTTCCGTTCTCTTACAGCTTCTGAACTGACTGAGCGTTCTCATGTGTCCTCCCTTTATAACTTCGGGACGGACCAAATAGAAATCACCACCTTCAACAGTTCCTCTCTTATTGTGTGCTTATTCGCTTCTGCGGAGACTTGATTACGGACCCGTTACACAGCAACAGACATCCTTCTACTACCGAGAATGTAATCTTTGGAATATGTTCACTGAACCGTTGCCTAGCAGTGGTCATATACATCACAATAATTAAATAAGGGAAACGTCTGATTTTATACGAGTACAATCCAGCTTAGTTTGCGAGAAAGATTTGAAGTGAAGTCGGGCAGACTCAAAATTTCGATGCACTGTCTAGACTTCGTCACATGAAAGTCAACGCTCGTGGTAGAGAGAAACTTGACTCCTACAGTACGTATGTACTCAGAAGAGTAATGTCACTCACATTCACGTGTTGGGTGCATAACGCGACAAATAACTTCACGCCGAATGACATTCGAATTCATATTTCATAGTAACACAAAACGAAATAACTAATATTGGTTCCTAACGCCATTGTGCTTGATATCGCTAACATCGCTTCTGGAGTGAAGTAGAATCGCCTTCAGTTCTTCTACTAAACTGTTATCATGCAATGCACAAGTGGCAGCCACACTTTCTTCTACAATCTACAGTATAATGAACTGGCATTCATAAACTTTATGTATTTGTTGGAAGGATGTACACAATTTACATGAAACTGCTAGTAACCTTTGTTTCCGTCGTGGTTTGCTTTTTCACGTAGATCCAATAAATTGTCCCTACAGGGTTCCCAATCCATAATTTATTCATGTGAAATCTGTTCTATATACTCCGTTTCGCTTGAGCCTATAATGGATACTCTCTCTAAAGTACGTGAATAAATTATCAGTCACTTTGGACAGAAGGGGTGTACAGTAAAGCTAGTAAACCAGCAGATGGGAAGGTTTCCGGATTATACACCCGCAGTTTTCGATCCAAAACAATTTGTATGCTAAGCCTCGGGACCGATGTGACGTCGGCAGATGCAACTGGCGAGCTCGGGTTGTCCACTCCAGAGGACAGGGCTACCATCTTAGCTAGTTTGCAACCAGGTTCTCGTCAGTAAGAAGCTCATTATATGATCACAACACTATCCAGTGAACAGCGGGGTGGAGATTCCCACCTTGGGCAAACAGCTGAGGAACGGAGTTAAGCACTCCCCTTCATCTAGTTGCCCAGGTCAACTTCTTTATATGTCTTCATGGCATACTGCTTAATTGATTAAACACAAGGACAATTTTACCAACTTCTATAATTATTGTATTGTTATATTACATCAAGGGGAGCCGGGATAAAGTAGTGAGTGAAGAGATTGGCTACGGTTTTGGGGACCAAGGAGTCAGAGTTCGAGTCCCGGTGAAGGGAAAGAATTTTCATTTCCCCATGTCTCCCAGACCGACTCTGGGGACCACCCGATTTACTATCCAATTGATAGCGGAGGCCCTTTCCCAGGGGGTAAAGCGGCCCGGCCGTGAAACTGACAACTCACCTCCAACTAGTACCGAGGTCAAGAAAACCTAAGTCTATATATATAGTCCCCTATGTCTTCATGGCGTAGTGCTTAATTAATTAAGCACAGGGACAACTTTACCTTATATTACATCAAGAGCCCCTGTACCCTGGGGGTAAGCAATATGAAAAAATCGCCACTTACCTGCAGTCAGTATTATGTACAGGAGAAAGAAATGAGGATAAAATGAGAAAAATAAAGTAGAAGAAGAAGATACGACACAGAAAACATACAAAACAAAAAAAGTACTGAGATACACATACACACGGAAGTTTAGACACGTGGACACTAAGATTATTTCATGAACCTCCTGTTGTTCATGCAGAATATGGAAAGAAGGCTAAAAATAAACAAAGTTTTGAAAAAAAAAAAGTAATCGCCTGGTTCCTTCTAATACGACAAGAACTGCGTAAAGACACAGACCATAAGCCTAAAATATAGGGGAGGGACGTACGCAAACAAGGTCATGCCGGTTTACACAGACATACAGACAGTAGCCGTGTTACTGATTTGTATGGGGAAAGCGCTACTCACGGAACTAGACCGGCGGTAAATTCTGAGCTTCGCTCTTCAGGCACGGAGCCCACTACTTGAAGAGGCGCAATGGGCTCCAGATCTCGTCTGAACGCCGTGCCGAACATTGAACCCCTGTCCTCCAGCCCTTTGTCCGTTGCTCTATTGACTGATGTATCTAATCAAAGAAATTTAAGGAAATCAGAAGTTGGTAAAGTTGTCCCTGTACTTAACTAATTAAATACTACTTCATGAAGACGTATTTGGTAGTGGATGTATAGATCCACGTATTCTTGACCTCGGCACTAGTTGGAGGCGAGTTGTCAGCTTTACGACACTGACGTTTTATTCCCTGAGAAACCTCCGGTGCCCCCTGGAGAGGAAGGACCTCAGAGCCGGTCCGGACGAAGAGGAGAAGAAAAAAAGCTCGTCATTACCGGAACACAAACTATGACCCCTCGGTCGTCAAGCCTGTAGCTGGACTGCGCTATCCCGGATCTCTAATCTAGGGAAGAGATGATGGAAACAGAACAAGAGGCACAATAACAGAAGAATAGTAAACATAATTAAAAGAATGGCACGCAACCTGTACCCTGCATTGGACGTCTGAATGATTCTTGCGTCTGTGGGTAGAGTTCAGATCCCGGGATAGTCCCAGGGTCACTGCGTTCAGTAGTTTAGGAAGTCTGCGGTTTCTTGTTTAGCCACAAGACAGTAATAAAAACAACACATTCACTTTATCTAAATTAGTAAGAAGCGTGTAAAACCCAACAATTCTGCTTTAGAAGGAAGTAAAGTTTGTGAAAAATTGATGAAGTTTACCCTTGCAATTTGATTACCGTGTCCAGCTACGCTCTTCCCTCCAAACTCTCTCCCTCACGCGGGGGATAGAGGCTGAATGATTCAGGAACGAATTCCTTACTGCTTATTTCACATAGGCCTATATATAAACGCTCTAGAAGTTATTCCAAATTTGGGAACGGAGAAAGAGGAAGGCAAAGAAGAAAAAGGAAATCAAGTTTAATGAAATCAGTTTAGTTTACATTTGCGTTCCATTATTATATGGGGATCGTCAGAGGGCGTATTAAAGCCTGCAGCGGTGTGAAAGGCAAGCTTGAATTTCATTTCGCTTTTAAGATAAATTGTTTCCTTGCTTCTTGCTTGTTTAAAAATAATAAAGTGTATGGATATATTATAATTCTTTATCTTTATCATAATTTTGTTTTGATACTAAATTCCTGATGCGCAATAAAAGATGTCAAGTGCAGTTCGAACGAAATTAATTTTAACAAAGATCAAACACTGTTTCTGTGAACCTAAGAGCCACAGTTATGCTGCAAACATTATGGATAAGATATTAGCAGGGTGGTTATGCACAAAGAAGTATTAAAAATTAGACTAAACTAAATATTATGCAAAAATTATGTTCCTGTCTCACCGAAAATATAACGTCCTCGGTTGCGTGGGAAGTAATCACTGGTTGTTGTTGTTGTTATTATTATTATTATTATTATTATTATTATTATTATTATTATTATTATTATTATTATTATTATTATTATTATTATTATTATTATTATTATTATTATTATTATTATTATTATTATTATTATTATTATTATTATTATTATTATTATTATTATTATTATTATTATTATTATTATTATTATTATTATTATTATTATTATTATTATTATTATTATTATTATTATTATTATTATTATTATTATTATTATTATTATTATTATTATTATTATTATTATTATTATTATTATTATTATTATTATTATTATTATTATTATTATTATTATTATTATTATTATTATTATTATTATTATTATTATTATTATTATTATTATTATTATTATTATTATTATTATTATTATTATTATTATTATTATTATTATTATTATTATTATTATTATTATTATTATTATTATTATTATTATTATTATTATTATTATTATTATTATTATTATTATTATTATTATTATTATTATTATTATTATTATTATTATTATTATTATTATTATTATTATTATTATTATTATTATTATTATTATTATTATTATTATTATTATTATTATTATTATTATTATTATTATTATTATTATTATTATTATTATTATTATTATTATTATTATTATTATTATTATTATTATTATTATTATTATTATTATTATTATTATTATTATTATTATTATTATTATTATTATTATTATTATTATTATTATTATTATTATTATTATTATTATTATTATTATTATTATTATTATTATTATTATTATTATTATTATTATTATTATTATTATTATTATTATTATTATTATTATTATTATTATTATTATTATTATTATTATTATTATTATTATTATTATTATTATTATCATCATTATTAATATGAAATACACAAAGGAGGCTAATTCTATGTGGGCAAACTACAGTGCCTGAGTGTAAAGCAGGTGTTTCATATAATTTAAATGGTTGAATAATTGATCATTATAATATTTAACGACGCTGAATTCACTGCTGAAGTGAACAGCATGGGGAAACACAGTAACGTAGTTGAGTAAGGCACTATGCTACAAGCCAAAAAGTTGCGTTTATGATTGCCGATGAGGTCAGTGGATTTTTTAAATTTGCTTAATGCTTCCAGCCGCTTTATGCCCCTGTGGTCGACTCAGCTTCAAACAGAAATGAGTACCAGAAGTCAACGTGTCCACAGAGCTGTTCTGTAGCAACGGCTGCTGTACTGTGGCCTGCTTTCGCAGCTCTTACTTAGCAATGGGTCTACATGACACAATATTCAATTTGCTCTTATATACAGAGAATGGAGACAAATGGACTGGACTTACTAGGCTCAATGTAGGAGCCAGTAGCTGGGTTTCGTAATTAAACTTTTGCGTTCTATAAAATAAGAGGCATTCCTTTACTTGCTAAATTTATGTCAGGTTCTCGAGAAGAACTCTCTCTTATGGGATTCTTTTCCCCCTTGGCAATACAGCCCCATTGGGCCTAGGCCTACTTCCATGAACTTCTCCGTTCACTTCGGTTTTTCTAGATCTTACACATTCGGTAGGACTCCTTGGGCGGGTGATCAGCTCGTCGCAAGGCCTCTACCTGTACACAAACACAGAAAAACGCACACATACAAACTAAACATCCATGCCCTGAGTGAGATTCGAACCCACGATCCCGGTTTCCAAGCGAGCGAAGTCAGTCCATGCCTTAGACCGCTCGGCTACCGTGACCGGCGGAGAAAATATAGTGAGTCCAAAAAAAATAGATGTATCAGACGAAACTGTATTAACATTTTTGATAAAATTGCTTATAGAAGGATACAGGAACAGTTTAACATTATAAAGCAATAGGAGCTGATACCAAAAAAGTCATTCGAAGATAAATAACGAATACGT
>NW_019727406.1:0-555 GCF_002891405.2 Cryptotermes secundus | reverse complement strand
GCTTTTTGTTGCTAGCTTGCTAACTTTGATTTGCTAGCTTGCTAGCCTTGTAAATTTGCGTTGCTAACTTGCTAGCTTGGTAAATTTGCTTTGCTAACTTGCCAGCTTTGCGTTGCTCGCTTGCTAGGTTTGCGTTGGTGGCTTGCTAGCTTTGCGTTTCTAGCTTGCTATCTTTGCGTTGCTAGCTTGCTAGCATGAATTTGCTAGGTTGCTAGCTATGTCATGCCAGCTTGATAGCTTTGCTTTGCTATCTTGCTAGATTTGCGTTGCTTGCTTGCTTGTTTTCGATTTTTGCTTTCTTGCTTTGCGTTGCTAGCTTGCTAGCTTTGCGTTGCTAGCTTGCTAGCTTTGCGTTTCCAGTTTGCATGCATTGCGATCTAGCTTGCTAGATTTGCGTTGCTAGCTTGTTATCTTTGCGTTCCTAGCTTGCTAGCTTTGCGTTCCTAGCTTGCTATTTTTGCGTTGCTAACTTTCTAGATATTCGTTGCTAGCTTGCTAGGTATGCGTTGTTATCTTGCTATCTTTGCGTTGCAAGCTTGAGAGCTTTGCGTTGCT
>NW_019727405.1:1073087-1073187 GCF_002891405.2 Cryptotermes secundus | reverse complement strand
GCATTTTTGTGTCTAATATACCGCGATGTGTAGTGAGTTATTGTAGTGGTTTCAAGAAAGTTAAGATTTCCATTGAGCCACAATGGAAAGTTTCCCCTTT